>NC_086451.1:20302017-20354217 GCF_028390025.1 Pseudophryne corroboree | reverse complement strand
ATTGTAAAATTACTTGGCGCAGTCGCAGTGCGAATATTGCGCATGCGTACTAAGCGGATTTTCACTGCGATGCGATGAAAAATAACGAGCGAACGACTCGGAATGAGGGCCCATGATCATAGTTAAAATCACATGCCTCACCGGTCCCTGGGGAGACCCACACCAAAGGAAAAAGTATATATTCTTATGATACTGATTAGAATTAGTGCAAACTATCTCCTATATAATAGCCCTATTCTGTGACCTTGTGATTCATTTGCTAACGCTGGGCGGAGTTACAACACTGGGCGGAGTTAGTCAAATGAGTCACAGAGATCTGGCCAAATCTACAGGAGACTAGGAGCAGAAGCAGATAGCATGGGCATTGGGCATGGCACAGGCAGGGGTGCAGACCTCCCAGCTTTCTGCAGGAGCTTTCTCCAGGCAGAAGGAGGGAAACACACTCAGCGAAAAGGGGGCGTGGCTTCACGGGAGGGTCCCCGTTTTCGTCAGTGAGGGGGCATGCCCAGCGATCTGTGAGCTGCTGGCATGCTCCCAGGGGCTGATTATGAGTCCGGGGGGCCCAGGGCACTTGTGACAGGCAAGCCCTATCTCATTGCTGTGCCTGCTGGGGGTTGGGGGCGTGGTCTAATCGCGGACCACGCGGCCACGCCCCCTTATGCAAATTCCGATATTTATTTTTATTTTTTTGATGGGATTTTGGCCCCTCAGCTAGGGCTAAATCCAGAGGAGGTGGTCGCTCCCCCTTACACACCCGCACAGGCAGAAGAGACTGCTGCCTCCCTGTAACACCACAGACCTGCCAATATGCAGCAGCGTGTGCTGACTGTAGCACAATGTTGCCGCTGTTGCTGGCAGGACGGGGGGGGGAGCTTCTGAGCTGGGACAGAGCTACTCCAGCCGGGGGGTCCCCTAAAACTGTGGGGCCAACGGTACGTATCCCGTGCCCCCCCACCACCTTAATCCGGCTCTGCTGCTGGAACCCCCCCATTATTCCGTACCCCCTGATGCCCCCTCTCCCTCTGTCTCCACTATTCACCGCTGCTCTGCTAAGCAGAACAGCGAGTACAGGAGCTTTCCAACTGCCCCCCCCCCACCACCAGACAGTGCGACACGCGGGTGGGACAGCGGGACAGACCCCAAAAAATGGGACTGTTCCGCGAAAATCGGGACATTTGGGAGGTATGGGGGTGTGTGAGGGGTATGTCATACAGACAGACGGGCACCGGCTCACTGTGTGCTTGACCCCCCACATCGGCATACTCAGCAGGGTCTCTCTGATGCGGAGGAGCGTCACTTTCTGGCACACTCCACGCTTCTTAGCTGCAGTTTAGTGGGGCACCTGCCGCTGTGCAGGTTCCATACTGCCTCTGTTATCTCCAGCCCCGGCAACCCCACCGCTAGCTGCAGCGCTGCCACCCGCAGTGGAGTGCGCCCAGCTCATTCACACACTTTAGCTGGCGGGTAGCGCTGCAGAAATCCGAGCTGCTTGCAGGCTCTGACCCACTCCTCCCTCCAGCCGCAGCATCTCCTGGGAGCTAACCAGTCACTCCCAGTCTCACCTTACCACAGTGCCCGGCAGCTGCGCGAGGTCTGCGGTGTGTGACTGAGGAGGGGGGGAGGGATGCGGACGGGCAGAGGAAGCAGGACTCCAGCCTGAGAGAGTCAGCCATGCCAAGTCTCCAGCAGCAGCAGATCCCAACAGGTTGGAGTGGAACAGCAGCAGCCAGCAGCAGTGACTCCGGTAAGACACATCTGTCTGTCACCACTGTTTTGTCCCTAATACCAATCTCTCCCATGCCCTGTGTTCTGTCATGTCCCTGTCACCCCTGGCCTTGCCCTGCCACCCTTATCCTGGCCCTTTCACCCTTATCCTGGCCCTGTCACCCTTATCCTGTCCCTATCATTTCTGTCCTGGCCCCGTCACCCCTGTCCTGGCCCCGTCACCCCTGTCCTGGCACCGTCACCCCTGTTCTGACCCTGTCACCCCTGTCCTGGCCACGTCAACCCTGTATTGACCCTGTCACCCCTGTCCTGGCTCTGTTACTGCATACCCTCCAACTACCTTTTATGGCATGTACAGTACCCGCAGCGCCTCCAGACCTCTCCCCAATGCACCACACCTCCGCACCTTCCCCTCCACCACATGCGGCACTCCACCCCTCCCCCACATGCTGTGCCTCCAGACCCCCTACACCACCCGTGGCTCCCACTCCTCCACCTCTTCACCACCCACAGCACCTCCAGGCCCCTTCCACCATTCACCCCCCTTATATGTCTCCCACCACACCTGCCCCCCTCCACCCGCAGCATCTGCAGACACCCTCCTCCATCAGCGGTCCCCCTCTCACCCACCCCTCCCCCACCAATGGCACCCCCGCACCTGCCCCTTCACCACCTGCAGCACCTCCGGACCTCCTTTCCCATCCGCCGCAACACCCGTACCTGCCCCTACCCTACCCATGGTGCCTGCGGTCCCCTACCCCACCCCCGGCACTCCCGTCCCTTCCCATCCAACAGCACCTCCGGAACCCTTCATCCATCCACAACATCCCCACACCTGCCCCTCTCCCACCCGTGAAACCCCTGCCCCTCCCCCACCTTCAGTGCCTCCGGACCCCTCCCCCATCTGCATCCCCCCACTCCTCTGCCCCTCCCTCACGCGCAGCACCTCCCGAACCTTCCCCATCCGGGCCCCACCCCCACTTCTGCCTCCCTCCACCCGCAGCATCTACAGACACCATCCGCAGTCCCCCCCGCACCCGTTACATTCTGTACATCGTGCCCTGCAGGTGCTGTTCACGCCGTCGCAAGGGGCTGCGCCTCCTTCACCATCGCACGCCCTTTCATTGTGCAATATTTAACAACTAACAAAGGAATGCAGGTAATACTCCATATAATACAAATATTAAACCCCAGAAAGGCATGCAAGGGTAAGGGGGCGTAGCCCCTTGCGACGGTGTGAAGAGCGCCCGTAGGGCGCGATGAAGCACCTAGTAATATATGATCACCTTTAGTGCATACCCTCCACCAGGTGGATAATGAGTGACCCATAGCTGTCAGGCCTCCTCCATCACCTGGTAATGGGTAACATCACAAAAACAGCCAATTTATCATCCATTAAGCTGAAATAACACCAAATTTACAAAACCTAATTTAGGCATTTCACTAAAACCAATATTGACCACACCATATTAGATAGCCAAAGACATTTAGACTATTACCTAGTATACACTGTCCCATGTCAAAGTTATCCCTAGGTGCAGTCACAGCTGTAGATACTCATGGTGCTGCAAGGTGAAATGATCTGACATCAACCTCAAATCCAATCAGATAAATATCATATACCATATTGGGTGGGGTTTTTTGAGATCTGCACTGGAACAGATTGTACATTACCTGATAAGAAGTATATAATAGTACTAATGGAAATTCCAATTAATGTTTAGACCAACATAGAGCTGCCAATTTCGCCTCAAAGGGCTTTTAGGGCAGAACAACGGTTGGTGGTGCTCCCGGACATTTTTAGCAGAAAGAGCTATTAGGGGTGGTTTTGCAAAGAGGCAAAAAAAGAGCTAGTTGATATGTCTCCCTGGGGCACACTTTTTGTATGAATTTAATGACAATATTGTGAAACAATGGAATATGTATAAAGCATTAAAACGTAACTTTTATTAATTCTTCAGACGACCAAGTTAAATTAATTATGTGAAAAGAACCTTGCTGTATAAAACAGCGAAGTGGGTTAAAACAAGTATTAAATAGTGTATAGAAGACGATATAGTAATAATATGTCACTCGCTTATTGAAAGTAGGTGACAGGAAATTTGTCTGTACACCCTCTGAATTCTAGGCGAGTATTATTGTTAGACATATGTCCACTGCGCAAATAAAAGATTCTCGTTATCTCTATGAGTTTATGATTGATAATACTTATGCGTATTTCATATAAGAGATACAAGAAAAAGAAACCGGCTTTTTTAATTACCGGACTCCTTTTGAAATAATCAACTGTGCTGCGTGTTCTGCAGTGTTTAGTTGACAAGTAGGTTCTGCTGGTCAATGAAAGGTATGTACCTTGATGGGACTACAGTACCCAGTATTCCCAGAGGGTCGCCCTTTCTGGTACTGACCGGGCCCAATGCTGCTTGGCTTCCAAGATCAGACGAGATCGGGCAGGTCCAGCATGGTATGACTGTAGAAGGTATGGTAAACACCTCTCAGCATATAAGGATGGATGGTATTTGAGGCAAATGTAATTCCGTGAAGAAAAAGATTGATTTGACAATTGCCAATTAGTATTGACCAATTAATGGCCCAAGGAAGACCAAGAAGTGGAAGGATTATTTACTGATGAAATCCTCAATGTTACAATTATGATGGAGAGCACATGCCGGAGTCGCCTCAAATAAATTAAATGAGGCAATTAAATTAATGGTATGACAAAGGTTAAATGATTAGATGAAATATTAATAGAAATATCAGTATGACATGGGTTAATTTGATGAAGTACTAATAATTAATCATGTGAAGTAACCTAAGCTGAATCTTATATCAGGATTAACAGGAGCTATCTGGGCAGTACCTTGTTTCTCTGTGACAAATTGTATAAAGAATTTCCACTAAATTGCTCGATATGAAGTGGATATTGCTTTGTGTAGTTACGTAACTACACCCCCAACACGCACTGCTCAGGCTGCAGAGGCAGCTAACTATTCATACATTTCGACGTACATTGTTGCAGAAAAGGTGTCCGGGCAGCTCTGTGTCCAAGTGAAAACAGATACAATTGTTTTGAACACACCGCATATGTTGCAAAGGGCAGCTTCCTTTTAACACTGCAAGATGCAAATAATTGTCACAGTAACATACTGCAAATAGATGTGTTTGTTTTGGAATCAACCACATAGGCTGCAAGGAGCAGCGAGATTCTATCACATGCTTATCTCATTAGTTTGTCACAATAACAGATTACTAAGAAAAATACAGAAAATCGCAATTTGTCACAATAACCAAGTGCTGAGAAAGCTACAGAGAAAGTGACTCTAGTCTCAACCAAAAAATGCAGATTTGAAACCAGCAGAAGACAGTATAAGAACAACTGGTGTTCTATTTGTAAATAACTTGCATAATTTGTCCAAAAATTTGATCGGAATAATAACAGTTATAATCAAGAATAGTAAGGACAAAATAATTGTAAGTTGACACTGTAGAAAAAGCTCTCACACCAACGGAGTGCCTGAGTTGAAGAGTGATTGCCATCCGCCATCGTGGAACGCATTATGGCGCCGCTTCCGGCGAGTGATCGCCGGGCTGAGTGCGGATGGCGGCTGGCGTGGCCGGGGGGGCCTGCGTCGTGGACGGACTTGCTGGGCGGATGTTGCCACTATCAGTGGCATATGTTGTGAAGTTTACACGGGTTGTTTAATATAAGTAAGTACAAGTGGAGTAAGTTGTGGATTGTAGCGTCACTTCCGGTGGGCGCGGTATTTAAACACACCACGGAGTGAGGAGGGTCATGCAGTCACAAGCAGGACGCCTCCAGCTCTGTGTAAGTTACTGAATTGATTTTTTTGTTGATGGTATATGATATTTATCTGATTGGATTTGAGGTTGATGTCAGATCATGTCCCCTTGCAGCACCATGAGTATCTACAGCTGTGACTGCACCTAGGGATAACTTTGACATGGGACAGTGTATACTAGGTAATAGTCTAAATGTCTTTGGCTATCTAATATGGTGTGGTCAATATTGGTTTTAGTGAAATGCCTAAATTAGGTTTTGTAAATTTGGTGTTATTTCAGCTTAATGGATGATAAATTGGCTGTTTTTGTGATGTTACCCATTACCAGGTGATGGAGGAGGCCTGACAGGTATGGGTCACCCATTATCCTCCTGGTGGAGGGTATGCACTAAAGGTGATCATATATTATAGTTTGCACTAATTCTAATCAGTATCATAAGAATATATACTTTTTCCTTTGGTGTGGGGCTCCCCAGGGACCGGTGAGGCATGTGATTTTAACTATGATCATTGTTCTTACAGATTTTTTGTGCATCAATGTCATTATAATTATAACTTGATCTGCTGTGGCATCGGTCTTGAGAAAGGCCTGTTAACAGGCCGAAACGTCGACATTAAAGCTACGGTGATATTCAACTATCTAAAGCTGACTGATTTCTTCATAGCGAGAGTGCATCCCCACTCTGTGGACATTCTGTATATATATACATATATATATACTGTATGGGGGATATTCAATTTGGCCCGAAGAGACGTCGGGAGTAAAAAACCCAGATGTTTCTTCGGGTGCTGCGGTCAGGCTATTTAATTTGCTCAGCCGGTAAAACCTGCTTTTTCATCCGTAAACACACAGGTTCAGTGAAACCTGTGTGTTTTCGGGAGTAATAGCTCGTTTTCGGATGAAAACGGGGCTGTTATCAGGCATTTTGCTTCGCCTGCGCCGGCTTATCGGGGCCAATTAAATAGCCCCCGACGCCGATACTTATCACCCGGGACACCTTCGGGACAAATTGAATACCCCAGTATGTGTATAACACATGTATGTGTGTGTGTGTGTATATATATATATATATATATATATATATATACTGTATATATATATCAATATCATTATATACACACATTTATATACATATTAAATTGTTTATCTATGTTTATATTATAAATATTAGATTTTCAGTAGAGATAAATAAAAAATATATTAATAAATAATATTAATAAACACCACCCAAGCCTGCCCAGCATAGCACATTAATATTTAATCAAAAAAGAAAAAGAAAGAGAAAAAGGGTAGCGCTGTGGTGCACAGGGTCATAAATTGGCTGTTTATTAATAAATGAAAACATAACTTTTATTGGTAATTTAGAATAAAATAAACTCCCCACCAATCAAAAAATAGAGGCGAAATATTAAAAACTAGAAGATAGTAAGAAATTAAATATTTTGACGCCACTGCTTATACTACTATTACTACTACTGCTGCTACTATATCTGCTACTACTGCTGATACTACTATTACTACTTCTACTGCTGCTACTACTGATACTACTACTACTACTACTACTTCTACTGCTACTGTTGCTGTAACTACTATTATTACTATCCTCCTCCTACTACTTCTGCTGCTGCTACTACTATTACTACTTCTACTATGACACTACTTCTACTACTACACTACTTCTACTGCTACTTTTGCTGTAACTACTAATATTACTATCCTACCCCTACTACTACTTCTGCTGCTGCTACTACTTCTATTACTACTTCTACTAATACACTACTTCTACTACTACTATTGCTGAAACTACTATTATTACTATCCTCCCCCTACTACTACTTCTGCTGCTGCTACTACTTCTATTACTACTTCTACTAATACACTACTTCTACTACTACTATTGCTGAAACTACTATTATTACTATCCTCCCCCTACTACTACTTCTGCTGCTGCTACTACTTCTATTACTACTTCTACTAATACACTACTTCTACTACTACTATTGCTGAAACTACTATTATTACTATCCTCCTCCTACTACTACTTCTGCTGCTGCTACTACAGGTTGAGTCTCCCTTATCCAAAATGCTTGGGACCAGAGGTATTTTGGATATGGGATTTTTCCGTATTTTGGAATAATTGCATAGCATAATGAGATATTATGGTGATGGGACCTAAATCTAAGCACAGAATGCATTTATGTTACATATACACCTTATACACACAGCCTGAAGGTCATTTTAGCCAATATTTTTTATAACTTTGTGCATTAAACAAAGTGTGTCTACATTCACACAATTCATTTATGTTTCATATACACCTTATATACACAGCCTGACGGTGATTTAATACAATATTTATAATAACTGTGTGTATTAAACAAAGTTTGAGAACATTGAGCCATCAAAAAACAAACGTTTCACTATCTCACTCTCACTCAAAAAAGTCCGTATTTCGGAATATTCCGTATTTCGGATATTTGGATATGGGATACTCAACCTGTACTACCACTACCGCTGCTACTACTATGACAGTAATGATTCATGATTATACTTGTTTAAGCGAAGAAGTAGTCCGGAAGAGACTAAGCAAATTAAGATTAATAAATCACCTGGTCCTGATGGACTTCACCCGAGGGTCCTTATGGAGCTTAGTTCACAACTAGCACGACCCCTATACTTGATTTTCAATAGTTCAATTAGATCAGGCATGGTACTGAAGGATTGGCGTACAGCTGAGGTAGTGCCATTATTTAAAAAGGGATCCAAAAATCTTCCGGGAAACTACAGACCAGTTAGTTTAACATCTATAGTGGGGAAAATATTGGAAGGAATTCTAAGGGACATCATACAGGAGTATCTAAAGTCCGCAAGGATTATTAGCAAGAACCAGCATGGGTTTGTGAGGGACAGGTCATGTCAGACTAACTTAATTAGCTTCTACAAGGAAGTGACCAATAATCTTGATCAAGGAAAAGCAGTGGATGTGGTCTTCCTAGATTTTTCAAAAGCCTTCGAAACAGTTCCTCACAGGAGACTGATGATCAAATGAAAGGAGATTGGCCTAGGAAAAACTATTTGCACATGGATAAGCAGCTGGTTGGATAGCAGGGTACAGCGAGTAGTGGTTAAGGGGAAGTCCTCAACCTGGTCCCCAGTAGTCAGCGGAAAACCACAAGGGTCCGTACTCGGACCACTACTGTTCAACATATTTATCAATGACCTAGAAATAGGCCTGGAAAGCACAATGTCAATCTTTGCAGATGATACTAAACTGTGTAAGGTAATTCATTCAGAATTGGATGTGGAATCCTTGCAGAATGATCTATCTAAACTTGAACTCTGGGCGTCTAAATGGAAAATGAGGTTCAATACAGAAAAATGCAAGGTTATGCATCTTGGGACTAAAAACAAACTTGCATCCTACATATTAAATGGAGAACGCCTAGCGGAAACGGAGTTGGAAAAAGATTTGGGGGTATTCATTGATAATAGGCTTAATAACCGTACACAATGTAAAAACACAGTAAAGAATGCAAGTGAGGTGCTAACGTGCATAAAAAAAGGGGAATTGAGACAAGGGACTCGGATGTAATCATGCCGCTGTATAAATTGATTAAAGGCCTAGAAGGACTGGACTATAAGGAAAGACTTACTAGGCTGAATATGTATACACTAGAAAAGAGGCGCCTAAGAGGAGATATTATTAATATCTTCAAATATGTAAAGGGACATCACAAAGAGTTACAGTATCAGAGGAATTATTTATTTAAAGAACACAGTTTAGGACACGTGGGCACTCGCTGCGGCTGGAGGAGAGAAAGTTCCGAACGCAACGGAGGAAAGGGTTCTTCACTGTTAGGGCAATCAGGATGTGGAATTCCCTGCCAGGGAAGGTGGTAATGGCGGACTCTGTAATTGTATTTAAAAAAGGAATGGATACATTTCTGAATGAAAAAGCTATCCAAGGTTATAATACTTAAAATATCAACGTGGTTAATCCGGGGGTAACATGAGTTATAGTAGCTGACTAGTCATAAAACATTATTCAGCAAGTATGTAGAATCATCACAACTTAAAACAGGTTGAACACGATGGGCAATTTGCCTCTATTCAACCTCAAATACTATGTTACTATGTTACTGCCACTACTATACTGCTGCTCAGGGGTGTATCTTCCTATTGGCCAGGGTGGCACTCGCCAGGGGCGCCAGGCAAGGAGGGGGCGCCGCCTGGCTGTGCCACCCACGGCCAAAGGATAGAAAAGCAGTACTGTCAGACTGTACCTGGTGAGAGTCTGTTACTACTACTACTACTACTACAGTAACAGACTCTCACCAGGTACACAGCAATTGTTAGATATTGTTAAGATAATAAAAAAGTGTCAGTGTTTGGGAGAAGGGACTGTAGTACCTGGAAAACTACACGATTTTCATGCATGTTAGATGTAAGTAAGTAGAAAGTAAATGAAAACTTTAACTTGTTGAGTGTAATAAACAAAATACATATCTTATCTATTTCAAGGCCATGTTCAAGGAAATGTTTATCAGTTAATTGTATAATTGATCATTTTATCTTGGAAGTGATGGCACCCTGATGTTTTTTTCTAACAGGAAACACTCCTTCCACCCAACTAATAGTGTTTGGTTAATGGCTGGGTCAATTTGAGGCTCCTCTCACAGCATCTCATTAGCATTTCATCAGTGCCGTAACCAGGCATTTTAGTGCTGTGTGCAAGAACCAACATTGGCGCCCCCCCCCCTGCACAAGATAGGCGCACTGCGCGCCGTAGGCGCGCGAAAAATATATAGGGGCGTGGCTTCACGGGAAGGGGTGTGGCAACAAAATAATAGCAATTCATACTACGGTGCACAGTAGTCTCCATTATTCAAATTATGCTGCACAGTAGCGCCACTACACCAGGTAGAGCCCCTTTTATACATTACAGCAGACAGCATCCCCCTTTTTACACATTACAGCAGCCAGTCCCCCTTTTTACACATTACGGCAGCCAGGACCACTTTTTACACATTGCGGCAGACAGGACCACTTTTTATACATGGCGGCAGCTGGGACCCCTTTTTACACATTACGGCAGCCAGTCCCACTTTTTACACATTGCGGCAGCCAGGACCACTTTTTACACATTGCGGCAGACGGGACCCCTTTTTACACATTGCGGCAGATGGGACCACGTTTTACGCATTGCGGCAGACGGGACCCCTTTTTACACATTGTGGCATATGGGACCACTTTTTACGCATTGCGGCAGCCGGGACCCCTTTTTACACATTGCGGCAGCCAGTCCCCCTTTTTACACATTGCGGCAGCCAGGCCCCCTTTATACACATTGCGGCAGCCAGGCCCCCTTTATACACATTGCGGCAGCCAGGACCCCTTTTTACACATTGCGGCAGATGGGACCCCTTTTTACACATTGCGGCAGACGGTGTCCCAGAGAGAGAGAGAGAGAGAAAGAGAGAGAGAGAGAGACATACTTACCTTCTCCCCGCTGACAGGCTCCTCGTGTAGCTTCCTCTCGGTGCAGGCTGTGTGAGGTGAGAAGGAGGAGGAGGGAGGGGGAGCAGGGAGCCGCAGCAGCGCTATTTGATTGGTAGTAAGCGCCGCTGCAGCATCCCCCTCTCCTTCTGTATTGGCTGCCCGGCGCTGCTGTGGATGCTGGGATGCATCCACAGCAGCGCTGGGCAGCCAATACAGAAGGAGAGGGGGATGCTGCAGCGGCGCTTACTACCAATCAAATAGCGCTGCTGCGGCTCCCTGCTCCCCCTCCCTCCTCCTCCGCTGCCCGGCGCTCCTGTCTTCTTCACAGTGCGGCACACGGCGCAGTTCAGAGGCGGCATGTAATGAGTCAATTTGACTCATTACATGCCGCTGGCCGTGCGCCCCCAGGGCAACTGCGCTGTGTGCCAAGCCCCCTTGGCACACACGTAGTTACGGCCCTGCATTTCATTCTGGATGCAGTCAAGATGCTGGCGTTTGGCATCCCGGCGGTCGGAAAGCTGACTCCAGCATCCCGAAACTGCTCAGAATGCTGATGCTGGCATCCCAACATAGATAGCGATGCAGAATGCCAAAATCAGGATCGAGTTGGTGCCAAAGTCTCCACTGGCAAGCTACGTGGGAGGGTTAGGGTTAGGCTGCAAGGGCGGAAGGGCTAGGGTTAGGCTGCAGGGAGGGAGATTAGGAAGGGTGGGTTAGGGTTAGGCACCACTGAAGAAGCTTTTGGGGGAGGGGGGCAGGTTAAGGTCAGGCTGTGGGAAAGGTGGGTTAGGGGGGAGGGATGGTGTAACGTGAATACGAGACACTACTGCGGTGTAATGTGAATAAGGGACACTACTGTGTGGCATAATTTGAATTGTAAGTACTATTGTGTCCCCGTCCTTCCCCACAAGACCATGCCCCATTTCCAATACTATTACTCACACCTTATTCCAAATGTGTGTAGGGAGGGCGCCAGCTCCCTACTTTGCCAGCGGCGCTCGGACCCCTAGATACACCCCTGCTGCTTACTACTACTTCTAATACTGCTGCTGATGTTAATATTACTACTTCTACTACTACTACTGCTATTGCTGCTACTACTACTATTACTACGTCTACTGGTGCTACTATTTCTGCTGCTGCTACTACGAGACTACTTCTACTACTAATATTATTACTACTTCTACTATCACTACTGCTACTACTACCAATACTGCTGCTGCTACTACTACTAATGCTACTGCTTATAGTCATACTTACCTACTCTCCCGGAAGCTGCAGGAGGCTCCCCTTTTTTGGGGTAGCCCCCCGCACCCCCGAAGAGTGGGCAGGTCTACCGCATCCTGCTCGCACCCTAGTGATGCGAGCAGGATGGAGAGATAACCTCCCACATTCGCGGGTCCGTCGGGTGGAGAAGATGTTGCGTCATTTTAGCCCCGCCCCCTCCCCGTGGACCTGCAAATCGCGGCATTTCCCAATGCGGGGGCGAGGCTTAGTGATGTCACAGCCCAGCCCCGCCCCCCGAAGACACCTGCAGCGTCTCCTCTCCAGGGCTTTTCACGGAGAGTAGAAATACAATGTACAGTAGTTAAGTATGCTTATAGTACTATTGCTGCCATTACTATTATTACTACTGCTGCTGCTGCTGCTGCTGCTACTACTACTACTACTACTACTACTACTACTACTGCTGCTGCTGCTGCTGCTATTACTACTACTACTATTATTATTATTATTATTATTATTATTATTACTATCACTACTACTACTGGTACTACTACTTCTCCTACTAATATTACCACTACTACTACTACTACTACTACTACTACTACTGCTGCTGCTGCTGCTGCTACTACTACTACTACTGCTACTACTGCTGGTACTACTACTTCTCCTACTAATACTACCACTACTACTACTACTACTACTACTACTACTACTACTACTACTGGTACTACTACTTCTCCTACTAATACTACCACCACTACTACTACTACTACTACTACTGCTGCTGCTGCTGCTGCTGCTACTACTACTACTACTACTACTACTACTACTACTACTACTACTACTGCTGCTGGTACTACTACTTCTCCTACTAATACTACCACCACTACTACTACTACTACTGGTACTACTACTTCTCCTACTAATACTACCACCACTACTACTACTACTACTACTACTGCTGCTGCTGCTGCTGCTGCTACTACTACTACTACTACTACTACTACTGGTACTACTACTTCTCCTACTAATACTACTACCACCACTACTACTACTACTACTACTACTACTGGTACTACTACTTCTCCTACTAATACTACCACCACTACTACTACTACTACTACTACTACTACTGGTACTACTACTTCTCCTACTAATACTACCACTACTACTACTACTACTACTACTACTACTTCTCCTACTAATACTACCACCACTACTACTACTACTACTACTACTACTACTTCTCCTACTAATACTACCACCACTACTACTACTACTACTACTGGTACTACTACTTCTCCTACTAATACTACCACCACTACTACTACTACTACTACTACTACTACTACTACTACTACTGGTACTACTACTTCTCCTACTACCACCACTACTACTACTACTACTACTACTACTACTACTGGTACTACTACTTCTCCTACTAATACTACCACCACTACTACTACTACTACTACTGGTACTACTACTTCTCCTACTAATACTACCACCACTACTACTACTACTACTACTACTACTACTACTGCTGCTGCTGCTGCTGCTACTACTACTACTACTAGTACTACTACTACTACTACTACTACTACTACTAGTAGTACTACTACTTCTCCTACTAATACTACCACCACCACTACTACTACTACTACTGGTGGTACTACTACTTCTCCTACTAATACTACCACCACCACTACTACTACTACTACTACTGCTGCTGCTGCTATTACTATTATTATTATTATTATTATTATTATTACTACTATCACTACTACTGGTACTACTACTTCTCCTACTAATACTACCACTACTACTGCTGCTGCTGCTGCTACTACTACTACTACTACTACTACTACTACTACTACTACTATTATTATTATTACTACTATCACTACTACTACTGGTACTACTACTTCTCCTACTAATACTACCGCTGCTGCTACTACTACTACTACTACTACTACTACTACTGCTGCCATTACTATTATTACTACTACTGCTGCTGCTACTACTACTACTACTATTATTACTACTACTACTACTACTATTATTATTATTATTATTATTATTATTATTATTATTATTATTATTATTATTATTATTATTATTACTACTATCACTACTACTACTACTACTGGTACTACTACTTCTCCTACTAATACTACCACTACTACTACTACTACTACTACTACTACTGCTGCTGCTGCTGCTGCTACTACTACTACTACTACTACTACTACTACTACTGGTACTACTACTTCTCCTACTAATACTACCACCACCACTACTACTACTACTACTGGTGGTACTACTACTTCTCCTACTAATACTACCACCACCACTACTACTACTACTACTACTGCTGCTGCTGCTGCTATTACTATTATTATTATTATTATTATTATTATTACTACTATCACTACTACTACTGGTACTACTACTTCTCCTACTAATACTACCGCTACTACTACTACTACTACTACTACTACTACTACTGCTGCCATTACTATTATTACTACTACTACTGCTGCTGCTACTACTACTACTATTATTACTACTACTACTATTATTATTATTATTATTATTACTACTATCACTACTACTACTACTACTGGTACTACTACTTCTCCTACTAATACTACCACCACCACTACTACTACTACTACTACTATTGCTGCCATTACTATTACTACTGCTACTTCTGCTAAACTACTACTACTACTACTATCACCACTACTGTAACTACTACTACTTCTACTGCTGACGCTGCTGCTGCTGCTACTACTACTACTACTTCTTCTGCTGCTGCTACTACTACTACAGCAGCTAATATTTCTACTACTACTGCCACTTCTGCTGATGTTACTACCACTTTTACTACTACTACTACTGCTGCTGCTGCTTATACTACTATTGCTGCCATTACTATTACTACTGCTGCTGCTCCTCCTTCTCCTCCTGCTACAGCTACTATTACTACTACTATTACTTCTACTACTACTATTGGGGGTAATTCTGAGTTGATTGCAGTAGGATCTTGGTTAGCAGTTGGGCAAAACCATGTGCACTGCAGGAGAGGCAGATATAACATGTGCAGAGAGAGATAGATTTGGGTGGGGGGTGTTCAAACTGAAATCTAAATTGCAGGGTAAAAATAAAGCAGCCAGTATTTACCCTGCACAGAAACAAAATAACCCACCCAAATCTAACTCTCTCTGCACATGTTATATCTGCCCCCCTGCAGTGCACATGGTTTTGCCCAACTGCTAAAAATTTTCCTGCTGCGATCAACTTGGAATTACCCCCATTATCACCACTACTGTTACTACTACTACTGCTGCTACTTCTACTATTACTTCTACTACTATTATCACCACTACTGTTACTACTACTACTGCTACTACTACTATTACTTCTACTACTATTATCACCACTACTGTTACTACTGCTACTACTACTATTACTTCTACTACTATTATCACCACTACTGTTACTACTACTGCTGCTACTTCTACTATTACTTCTACTACTATTATCACCACTACTGTTACTACTACTACTGCTACTACTACTATTACTTCTACTACTATTATCACCACTACTGTTACTACTGCTACTACTACTATTACTTCTACTACTATTATCACCACTACTGTTACTACTACTGCTGCTACTTCAAGTACTACTACTACTGCTGATGCTACTACTACTTCTGCTAATACTACTACTACTGCTGCTGCTACTACTACTATTTCTGCTGATGTTACTACTACTTTTACCACTACTGCTTATACTACTATTGCTGCCATTACTATTACTACTACTACTACTACTGCTCCTCCTCCTACTATTACAATTATCACCACTACTGTTACTACTACTACTACTGCTGCTGCTGCTACTACTACTATTACTTCTACTACTATTATCACCACTACTGTTACTACTACTACTACTACTACTACTACTGCTGCTGCTGCTACTACTACTGCTACTACTATTACTTCTACTACTATTATCACCACTACTGTTACTACTACTACTACTACTACTACTTCAAGTACTACTACTACTGCTGATGCTACTACTACTTCTGCTAATACTACTACTCCTACTACTACTATTACTACTACTTCAGCTACTACTAGTTCTGCTACTACTACTATTTCTGCTGCTGCTGCTGCTGCTACTACTACTACTGCTGAGGTTACTACTACAGGATTCAATTTATTTAGGAAAGATAGAATAGGAAGAATAGGAGGAGGGGTAGCAATGTATGTGAAAAAAAGCATAAATGCTACTTTAATACAAAATATTGAAGACAAAACTGAGGCCCTTTGGGTCACCATAGAAACTGGGAAGAAGGACATTATTCGCATTGGGGTGATCTATAGACCACCAAGTCATAATCATGGGAGACTTTAATTTACCTGATGTAAATTGGGAGGGGTCTTTTGCAAGTTCAGCTACAAGTGGCAAATTTCTACATTCCTTACAGGGAGCATCTCTCAAGCAATTGGTGAGGGAGCCAACTCGCAAAGACTCAATATTAGATCTAATTCTTACAAATGGGGATAAGATATCTGATATATATGTGGGTGAGCACCTGGGATCCAGTGATCATCAAGCAGTATGATTTAGTATAAAGACAGGATCCAACTCCTGTCACACAAAAACAAAGGTGTTGGATTTTAGAAATGCTGACTTTGCAAAAATGGGGAGATGTGTAAGTGATTCATTGGCAGACTGGAGGAACTTGGAAGGAGTGCAGGAGAGGTGGAAAAAACTGAAAAGTGCAATACTGTATCAAAATGGTTAGGAAAAGCACCAGGAAAAGGAAGCCAGTGTGGTTCACAAAAGAAGTATCAACTAGTGTGAAAGCAAAAAAGATGGCTTTTAGGAAATACAAACAGACTCAAAATAATAACGACAAAGAGGTGTATCTGGACAGACGGAAGGAGGCTAAGAAAGTGATCAGACGTGCAAAGACAGAAGCTGAGGAGAAAATGGCCCAGTCAGTAGATAAAGGGGGCAAAACTTTTTTTTAAGTATATAAGTGAAAGGAGAAAATCAAATGGAGGAATAATAAGACTTAAGACAGAGAGTGGGCATTTGGTGGAGGGAGACAAGGCAATAGCAGATCACCTAAATAATTATTTTTGCTCAGTATTTACTTCAGAAGAAGGGATGGGCCACAGTTAAGTTGCAAGACATTCATAAAAATAAGGTAGATGAAAATACATTTACAGAGGAGAAGGTCCTAACAGAACTTTCAAAACTAAAAGTGGATAAATCAATGGGACCAGATGGGATATACCCAAGGATACTCAAAGAGCTAAAAGATGTGATGGTTACACCTTTAACAGAATTATTTAACCAGTCACTAAATACAGGTGCTATTCCAGAGGACTGGAAAAGAGCAAATGTAGTTCCACTGCACAAAAGTGGAAGCAAGGAAGACGCAAGTAACTACAGACCAGTAAGCCTTACATCAGTAGTAGGGAAAGTAATGGAAAAACTATTAAAAGAAAGAGTAGTGGAATATCTTAAATAAAACAACTTACAGGATCCAAAACAGCATGGATTTACTGGTGGGAGATCATGCCAAACAAATCTTATTGACTTTTTTGACTCTGTGATTAAAATAATAGATCAAGGGGGAGCTGTAGATGTAGCACATCTAGACTTTAGTAAGGCATTTGACACTGTCCCACATCGCAGACTGCTAAATAAACGTGAAAGCCTGGGGGTGGATTATAAATCAGTTAAATGGATAAGAACCTGGTTGCAGGATAGGAAACAGACAGTTGTAGTTAATGGAGTGCAATCTATGGAGGGAAATGTTACCAGTTGAGTACCCCAGGGATCTGTACTTGGTCCAGTTCTCTTTAATATCTTTGTTGGTGACATTGCAGATGGTATTGAAGGGAAGATATGCCTTTTTGCAGATGATACAAAGATATGCAACAGGATAGACACACCGGGAGGGGTCAAACAAATGATTAATGACCTAGGTAGGCTTGAGAAATGGTCAAGAACGTGGCAACTACAGTTTAATGCTAAAAAATGCAAACTCATGCACTTGGGTCTCAAAAACCCAAAGGCTAAGTATAGTATCAAGGGTACTATAATGGAAACTACTGAGGTGGTAAGGGATTTAGGAGTCACTATTTCAAGTGACTTGAAGGCAGGAAAGCAATGCAACAAAGCAATGAGAAAGGCAAGTCAGATGCTTGGTTGCATAGGGAGAGGAATCAGTAGCAGGAAAAAAAGAAGTGATAATGCCACTGTATAGGTCATTGACACGGCCCCATCTGGAATACTGTGTCCAGTTCTGGAGACCCTATCTCCAGAAGGATATAAATACATTAGAGAGTGTACAAAGAAGGGCAACCAAAATGGTGCATGGCCTACATCACACAACTTACCCAGAAAGGCTAAAAGATCTTAACATGTATAGTTTGGAGGAGAGAAGGGAAAGGGGGACATGATAGAAACTTTCAAATATATCAAGGGTCTTAACAAAGTTCAGGAGGGAAACATTCTTCAAAGGAAAAGTATTAGAACTCAAGGGCATACATTGAGACTGGAGGGGGGAGGTTCAGGGGAAATTTAAGGAAAAATGAGTAGTGGATAAGTGGAATAGCCTCCCATCAGAGGTGGTAGAGGCTAAGACTGTAGGGCAATTTAAACATGCTTGGGACAGGCATATGAATATCCTTACAAAGAATTATCTATGTTGCTTTTACTACTGCTTATACTACTATTGCTGCCATTACTACTACTACTACTACTACTACTACTACTACTGCTCCTCCTCCTCCTACTATTACAATGATCACCACTACTATTATTATTACTACTACTACTACTACTACTACTACTATAATTATCACCACTACTGTTATTACTACTACTACTACTACTACTACTACTACTACTACTACAATTATCACCACTACTGTTACTACTACTACTACTACTTCTAACTACTACTACTACTACTACTACAATTATCACCACTACTGTTACTACTACTACTACTACTACTACTACTACAATTATCACCACTACTGTTACTACTACTACTACTACTACAATTGTCACCACTACTGTTACTACTACTACTACTACTACTACTACTACTACTACTGTTACTACTACTACTACTACTACTACTACTACTACTACTACTACTACTATTACCACTACTGTTACTACTACTACTACTACTGCTGCTACTACTACTACTACTACTACTACTACTACTACAATTATCACCACTACTGTTGTTACTACTACTACTACTATTACTATTATCACCACTACTACTGCTGCTGCTGCTACTACTACTACTACAATTATCACCACTACTGTTACTACTACTACTACTACTACTACAATTATCACCACTACTGTTACTACTACTATTATCACCACTACTGTTACTACTACTACTACAATTATCACCACTACTGTTACTACTACTACTACTACTACTACTACTACTACAATTATCACCACTACTGTTATTACTACTACTACTACTACTACTATATATAATTATGTATAATGCTCAACAAATTCCACAACATTGCACCATGTGTAAGTAACACAAACATACACTGATTATAGGAATCACTGTTGCAGTAAGGAAAATACACTGGGAGAAAATAAGTCAGATTCCTTCTCACAAGAGCTTACAATTTAATTAGACCATACAATCACAACAGCACACTGTATTACATTGCAGGTTACCTTTTTCTCCTTGTAGCCCTGGAGTACCTGGATCTCCTGCAATACAATGACATATGACAATGAGAAGTGACACTTGCACTGTACATATACCAGTCTCTATGCTGCTGTATATGACGGGGGGGGGGGGGTGTCCTCACATCACGCTCAGTCACACTCCCAGACCATCTATGTTACTGTGTTCTAGAATTACCTGCTAAGGGATCCCACGTCTAGCACGTGAGACACACACAGAGACATGATGGCTGACGCAGGGGCAGTAACAGGGGAGATTAGTAGTAGATTAGGGAATTTGGGACTTGGAGCAGTGAGGATGCCAGTACACACTGGGGAGGTGCAATTCTTACCCAGGTCCCCACACACTGCAATAACATAAACATAGAGGGCATATCATTTGTTGTACATTTAATCCCACAATGATTAGGATTGGTAACTCCGGATGCATCTATACGCTTGACCAGGGGCATTTTTAAGATTGCACAGAAAATATAGTGCTCTAAGTAACACATTCACATATAAAAGCACCAGATGTGTCAGATAACCAAAATGTGGTACACCAGTGTGTTATGCACACCAGTGCCTGCAGGAAAGTACTGGTGTCAGAACTGTTATGCACTCCAGTGCCTGCAGGAATGTACTGGTGTTTGAACTGTTATGCAAAACAAATGGACTCACAGACTGACTGGGGAATATGACATAACGTACACAGAAGGTGATAGGGTAACAAAATACACACAAAGTGAACAGAGAAGCCCAGAGGCTAAGGAACTGGGTATCTCCCTTGTATAAGAAATGCTCAGATGGGAAAAGCAAGATGTTGTGTTTTAATACGTAGAGAACCCGAAATGCTGTTGCTAAGGGCAACAGCAAAACCCTAAAGGGTTACCAACGGGTGTGGCAGTAAACTCCTTGGTCAGAGATGGAATGATAGACACAAGGAGAGTCTCCACAATCCTAATTCTCACTTGCAGTGCACAGGTTCAGCTTACTGCCACTAAACTGACCCCTGACACCTAGCACAGTGAGACAGGATTAGACAGGCAAGTCTTAGAATACAGCCGCAAACTTGCTAAGTTCACAGAGTAGTAACAGAACCCCAGCAAGCTAAACGACTGACTCCAGTCTTACTGCTAGGTCTGGATTGGCAGAGTGTAATACCAAATCCCCAGGCCTATTTGCAGTAAGCAACAAACAAATACAAAGCTACACAGTACTGGTTAACTTTCAGGAACTGACTAACCAACAAAGATTCAGCAGCATCTGCTTAACCTGAAAAGAGGCCTTATAAAGCAGGTGCTGTCCACGCCCCACTCAGACCTCACAGACTGTGAGCACAAAAACCAGCACCGGATCCCCTGCCGTGCACAGAGCCTATAACCACTGCACAGCAAAAGACCCGAACCGGAGTATCAGCTGCGCTCAGGTTACTCCGCTAGCACTTGTCTCCCGGTTGCCATGACGACGTGGCAGCACAGGGCAGGAGACCCTAACAGTACCCCCCCTCTGACGAGGGGTCAAAGAACCCCTACCACCGGGTTTATCGGGGAACTGCGAGAAGAAAGAGCGTATCAGTCTGGGGGCATGAAGATCACAACTGCGCACCCACGACCGCTCCTCCGGGCCATACCCCTTCCAGTGCACCAAAAATGACAGCCGACCCCAAACCACCTTGGAGTCAAGAATCCTTTCAACAACAAACTCCCTCTGGCCACGTATCAGAAGAGGGGAAGGTCTTCCACTGGAAGAAGGATTACTAATCGCCCGTTTTAAAAGGGAACAATGAAATGTTTTATTGATACCCAAAGAACGGGGCAGATCTAACTGAAATGCCACCGGATTGATAACCCTGGTGATCTTATAAGGGCCGATGAACCGGGGCCTAACTTATGAGATGGCTGTCTCAACTTCAAATTCTTGGTAGACAACCAGACGAAGTCTCCTAATTTGAAGCTGCAGGGTCTTTTCCGCTTATCAAAAACCCTTTTGGTCACTAATGACACAGACACAAGGGCTTTCTTCACTTTCCGCCAAATACCTCTAAGGACCGAAACCACAGAGGAACCACCAGGCGTGGAGTCCAGGGGGTCAAAAGAATTGGCCTTAGGATGATGCCCATACACACAAAGGAAGGGAGAGATCCCTGTAGCAGAGTGAGTCACGTTGTTATAGGCAAACTCCGCCATGGACAGATGAGCAACCCAGTCAGTCTGACACTTGGAGACATAACACCTGAGGAACTGCTCCAAGGACTGGTTCACCCTTTCAGTCTGCCCATTAGACTGCGGATGGTAGCCTGACGACAAGCTGACAGAAATCTGGAGATCGGAACAAAATGCCCTCCAGAATTTGGCCACAAACTGGGATCCGCGGTCAGAGACCACATCAAGTGGTAACCCGTGGAGACGCACAACATGCAGCATAAATAATTCAGACAGGCGTCTGGCCGATGGCAGCCCAACCAGTGGAACGAAGTGCGCCATCTTCGAAAACCTGTCAACGACAACCCAGATGGCTGTCATCCCCGAGGATTTGGGCAAGTCCACCACAAAATCCATTGAAATGTGGGTCCATGGCTTAGATGGGATAGAGAGTGGATGTAATGGGCCAACAGGAACCCCTCTAGGAGTCTTATTTCGGGCACAGATGTCACATGCCCGAACCCACTGATCCACATCCTTAGCCACCGAGGGCCACCACACCGCCCTAGATAGCAACTCCCGAGTTCTGGCAATACCCGGGTGACCTGCCGACTTCTTGGCATGGAATTCCAGGAACACTCGCTGTCTTAACCTAGGAGGCACAAACAAAAGACCTACCGGAAGGTCTGGAGGAGCCTGCTCCTGTGCTCTAAGGACTAATGATAAGAGGTCCTGGGTAATGCCCACTTTAATACATGATGGGGAAACAAAGGGCAACGGCTCCTCGGTGGTCTCCTGGATTGGAGCAAAACTCCGCAAGAGCGCATCAGCCTTGATGTTTTTTGACCCAGGGCGATATGTTATCAAAAAATTAAAGCGAGCAAAAAACAAAGCCCATCGTGCCTGCCTGGCATTGAGACGCTTCGCTGACTCTAAATATGCCAGATTCTTATGGTCAGTGAGAATTGAGACCACAAACTTAGCCCCCTCAAGCCAGTGTCTCCACTCCTCGAGTGCATCCTTAATAGCCAACAATTCCCGGTTACCCACGTCATAATTCATCTCGGCAGGCGAAAATTTACGGGAAAAGTAAGCACAGGGATGAAGGCGATTATCAGACACTCCCATCTGAGAAAGCATTGCCCCAATACCCATCTCAGAGGCATCCACCTCCACCACAAAAGGACGCTCTGGATCTGGGTGTCGCAGCACCTTGGCCGAAACAAATGCCCTTTTGAGACGGGCAAAAGCCGCTTTAGCCTCACAAGACCAGTGAGCAACATCCGCCCCTTTCTTAGTGAGTGCCACCAAGGGCGCCACTATAGACGAAAATCCAGCGATAAATCGTCTATAAAAATTTGCAAAGCCCAGGAAACGCTGAAGCGCCTTCAAACTAGTGGGCTGCACCCAATCCAGGACTGCCTGTACCTTGGAACCCTCCATTTGGAAACCTTCTGGGGAGATAATATATCCTAGAAATGCGATTTGCTGAACTTCAAATTCGCACTTCTCCAGCTTCGCCCCAAGCCGGTGGTCTCTGAGTTTCTGGAGGACTAAGCGTACATGCTTCCGATATTCCTCCAGGGAATGGGAGAAGATTAGGATGTCATCTAAGTATACAACTAAGAATCTATCCAAATATTCCCTGAGCACATCATTCATGAAATCCTGGAAGACTGCCGGGGCATTACAGAGCCCAAAAGGCATCACCAAATATTCATAATGCCCTGAGTGGGTATTAAAGGCAGTCTTCCATTCATCCCCCTCTCTTATTCGGATTAGATTGTACGCACCGCGTAGGTCAATCTTAGAAAAAATGGTGGCAGTACGAAGCTGGTCAAACAAGACCGAAATGAGAGGCAGTGGGTATGAGTTTTTAATCGTGATACGGTTCAATTCCCTGAAGTCGATGCAGGGTCGCAACGAACCGTCCTTTTTACCCACGAAGAAGAACCCCGACCCAACTGGAGACTGTGAAGGTCTGATAAATCCTTTAGCCAAGTTCTCCTGAATGTACTCTGCCATAGCCTGAGTCTCAGGACGTGATAGGGAGTACAACCTGCTCTTGGGAAGCTTAGCATTTGGCAACAAATCAATGGCACAGTCATAGGGGCGATCGGGAGGTAGTACCTCTGCAACTTTTTTGGAGAACACGTCCGCAAAATCTGCATAACACCCTGGCAATCCTGGCAAACTTAGCTGCGAGAGCCTGACTGGAACGCTCAAGCAACTCCTGAAACAATCAGTACCCCAACTAAGAATCTCCCCAGAGACCCAGTCAAATTGAGGATTATGGGCCCTTAACCAGGGTAACCCCAACACCAATGGGGCAAAAGTACAGACAGTCACATAAAAGGACAATTTTTCAGAGTGTGTGGCTCCAATAAACAAAGAAATCTGGCTAGTGCAAGAGGTAATTTTACCTTGGGATAATGGTTCCCCGTTTAACCCACAAATCTCAATTTCCGATGCCAAGGGTACTAAGGGAACAGAGTGTTTCAGGGCGAATTGGCGGTCCATAAAAACCCCGTCGGCCCCACTGTCCACAAAGGCCTCAGTCTTGACAGTTTGACCGAGGATCTTCAAGGTCACCGGAATGATAAAAGTCTTCTTGGGAAATTCTGACTTCTGGCCTGACAGGATATTTCCCATCACCCTCAGGCCCTGAAGTTTTCCGGCTTTTCTGGGCATGATACTACCACATGACCTTTATTCCCACAGTACAAACACAACCCCTGCTGTCTCCTCCGCGTCTTCTCACGCGAGGAGAGGCGGGTAGCCCCAATCTGCATAGGCTCCTCGGAAAATTCCTCAGAGTCTGAGGTTCCCTTGGGAAGGAAGGAAATCTCAGTCTCCCTTTCAAGCCTACGCTCTCTCAGCCGTCTATCCACCCGGATGGATAACTGCATGAGCTGATCCAAGCTATCAGGCAAGGGATATTGTACCAGTTGGTCCTTTATCTGGTTAGAAAGACCTCTTCGGTACTGGTGTCTCAGGGCTGGGTCATTCCACTGGGTATCATGGGCCAACCTCCGAAACTCCGTACAGTAAACCTCAACTGGCCTTCGCCCTTGCTTAAGGATCGAAATCTGAGCCTCGGCTGAGGCCGTCTTGTCAGGGTCATCATATAACATGCCCAGTGCCGTAAAAAAAGCATCAACACTTTTAAGCGACGGACAGTCAGGCTGCAACCCATATGCCCAGACCTGTGGGTCTCCTTGTAGCAAGGAAATCACTATGCCCACCCGCTGAATCTCCGACCCAGAAGACTGAGGCCTAAGCCGGAAGTATAGCTTGCAGCTCTCCTTGAAACAAAAGAACTGCGAGCGATCTCCAGAAAAACGATCCGGGAGATTTACTTTCGGCTCCTTAACCCCTGCAGGTGCTGCTGCTGCGGGAGCTCCGCCAGCAGCCTGGGAGGTGTGCATTTTAATGGACAAATCATTAAATTGTCGAGTCAGGACCTGCACCTGATCGACCACCTGTTGCAACGTATTTTGAGGGGTATGCTCCATATTCCCACAAAATTTCAACAGGAGTATTAGGCTGCTGAATATGTTATGCACACCAGTGCCTGCAGGAATGTACTGGTGTCTGAACGGATAGGTATGCAAAACAAATGGACTCACAGACAGACTGGGGAATATGACATAACGTACACAGAAGGTGATAGGGTAACAAAATACACACAAAGTGGACAGAGAAGCCCAGAGGCTAAGGAACTGGGTATCTCCCTTGTATTAGAAATGCTCAGATGGGAAAAGCAAGATGTTGTGTTTTAATACGTAGAGAACCCGAAATGCTGTTGCTAAGGGCAACAGCAAAACCCTAAAGGGTTACCAACGGGTGTGGCAGTAAACTCCTTGGTCAGAGATGGAATGATAGACACAAGGAGAGTCTCCACAATCCTAATTCTCACTTGCAGTGCACAGGTTCAGCTTACTGCCACTAAACTGACCCCTGACACCTAGCACAGTGAGACAAGATTAGACAGGCAAGTCTTAGAATACAGCCGCAAACTTGCTAAGTTCACAGAGTAGTAACAGAACCCCAGCAAGCTAAACGACTGACTCCAGTCTTACTGCTAGGTCTGGATTGGCAGAGTGTAATACCAAATCCCCAGGCCTATTTGCAGTAAGCAACAAACAAATACAAAGCTACACAGTACTGGCTAACTTTCAGGAACTGACTAACCAACAAAGATTCAGCAGCATCTGCTTAAACTGAGAAGAGGCCTTATAAAGCAGGTGCTGTCCACGCCCCACTCAGACCTCACAGACTGTGAGCACAAAAACCAGCACCGGATCCCCTGCCGTGCACAGAGCCTATAACCACTGCACAGCAAAAGACCCGAACCGGAGTATCAGCTGCGCTCAGGTTACTCCGCTAGCACTTGTCTCCCGGTTGCCATGACGATGTGGCAGCACAGGGCAGGAGACCCTAACAGGGACCCCCAGTCTGTACTGTGAATTACTATATCATCCAAATAGGCAGCTGCATATTTTCTATGGGGCCTTAAAATGTTATCCATTGCCCGTTGAAAGGTTGCTGGAGCCCCATGCAACCCAAAGGGTAACATCTTGTACTGGTACAGCCCCTCCGGAACCGAAAAGGCTGTTTTTTCTTTTGCGCCATCAGATAAAGGTATTTGCCAGTAACCTTTGGTCAGGTCCAACGTGGTGAGAAACCTAGCTGTTCCCAGCCTTTCTATAAGCTCGTCCACATGGGGCATGGGGTATGCGTCAAACTTGGACACCTCATTTAACTTACGAAAGTCATTACAGAAGCGTATACTACCGTCGGGCTTCGGGATGAGAACTATGGGACTGGACCACTCACTGTTAGATTCCTCTATGACTCCAAGTTCTAACATGGTTTTAACTTCTTTAGAAACAGCTTCTCGCTGAGCTTCCGGAATCCTATATGGCTTTAAATGGACCCTGACCCCTGGTTCTGTGACAATGTCATGTTTTATTATGGTCGTTCGGCCAGGCAGCTCTGAAAATATTTCCCTATTTTAGATGAGAAATTCTTTAACCTGATTTTTCTGACCAGCTGATAATGTCTCTGACACCTTCACTGCGGGGAGCAACCGAGGTGAAGACAGCGAAGGGCAAGGCTCCGCTGACAGAGACAACCTATCTTTCCAGGGTTTAATTAAGTTAACATGATAAATTTGTTCGGGCTATCTCTTTCCCGGCTGGTATACTTTGTAATTAACCTCATTCACTTTTTCCCTTATCTCAAATGGACCCTGCCATTTAGCTAGGAACTTGCTTTCCACAGTGAGTACCAAAACAAGAACTCTATCTCCAGGAGCAAATTCCCGTATCTTGGCACTCCGGTTGTATACCCTCTGTTGAGCACTTTGGGCCTGTTCCACGTGCTCTCTGACAATAGGTACCACGGCTGCAATCCTATCCTGCATTTGTGATACATGTTCAATAACGCTTCTATAAGGAGTGGGCTGTCCTTCCCACGTCTCTTTGGCAACGTCCAACAGCCCTCTGGGGTGTCTACCATACAACAAATCAAATGGAGAAAACCCCGTAGAGGACTGAGGAACTTCTCTGACGGCCATTAACAAGTAGGGCAACAAACAATCCCAATTTTTCCCATCTTTATCAACCACCTTTTTTAACATACTTTTTAATGTTTTATTAAACCTTTCCACCAACCCATCAGTTTGGGGATGGTAAATGGACGTCCTGAGGTGAGTGACCTAAAATAATTTGCACAACTCTTTCATGACCTTTGACATAAATGGAGTACCTTGGTCAGTCAAAATTTCTTTTGGTATTCCCACTCTACTAAAAACCTGCACCAGCTCCCTAGCTATCGCCTTGGTTGTGATAGTGCGTAAAGGGACAGCCTCAGGATATCGAGTGGCATAGTCCATTATTACCAGGATATACTGATGGCCCCGAGCGGACTTTAACAAGGGCCCCACGAGATCCATAGCTATTCTGTCAAATGGGACCTCTATAATAGGCATGGGAACTAGTGGGCTCCTGAAATGGGGTCTAGGGGCATGAAACTGGCATTCAGGACAGGAAGAACAATATTCAGACACTTCTTTATAAACCCCTGGCCAAAAGAACCTTTGTAAAACTCTTTCAGTGGTTTTTTCTGTCCCTAAATGTCCTGCTGTAACGTGACTATTAGCTAAATCTAGTACCGTTCTCCGATAAGGCTGGGGTACTACCAGCTGTTCTACCACATCCTCACCCTTTTTGACAATGTGGTACAAGAGCTCATTACAGATGGCCATGTGGGGATATGTAACCCTGTCACCTGGTACCACAGGCTCCCCATTAACAATCTTAACATTCTCTCTAGCCTTTATCAGGGTAGGATCCTTTAACTGTTCAGATGCAAACAGATCCTTTTTTACCTCCAGGTCAGGCACACTTTCGTTTCTATCCACTAGGTCTCTGTTCCCAGCAAGAGGGTCCTCACTGGACTCCCCATCTGTCACTTCCCCAGCCAAACTGGCAAAAGGCAAAGGGTCAGAAAGTTCCGAAGACACACCTACATCCATACAATCACCGGTATTACCAACTGGCTCTTCACTTCTCACATCTGCTGATAAACGTGATTCCCACAGTTTCCAGAAATGAGGAAAATCCCTCCCTATTATGGCCTTATGCACCAAGGTGGGGACCAGTCCTACTTTAACCATTGCTGACCCACAACAAGTTTCTATATTCACTTCAGCAGTGACATAATACTGGGTATCCCCATGTATGCAAGTTACCCCAATAGGTATTTGCTGGACCTTTAAGGGGTTCACTAACCCAGTTTTCACGAGGGTAACTAAACTTCCTGAATCTAGCAAGGCCTCTACCCGGTTACCCTCTAAGAACACATCACACATTTGTTTTTCCAGCTCAGGTGAAGGTACCACAGTACAGGCTAACCTAGCAAAGAAAGACATTCTGCGACATTCAAAGGCAGCATCACATTGCATGGGTTCTTGCATGACTGGGCAATTGGCAATAACATGGCCTGGCATACCACATCTAAAACATTTAACCACACGATTATCAACCCGTTTGGGCAACATAGACCATTCTAGCCCCATTGGCCTGTCTCCAGGGCCAGTGTTTACAGTCTCTCCAGCCTTGCGCTCTCTTAACCGCCCAGCAACGTTTTCCCACGGAAGTCTTACCAGTCTTTACTGAAGGGCGCTGTCGAGGATCTATGGGTTGCTGGGTGGTCATCAGTAGTTCCTCTGCTGCCAAATACCGCTCTACCATGTCCACTAATTGGTCAGCAGTACCCGGGTTTCCATGGCTCACCCACTTGCGCAGGACCATGGGCAAAGATCTTAAGTAGCGGTCCATGACGACTCTTTCAACCATCTGGGGACCAGTTAATGTCTCTGGCTGTAGCCATTTTTTTGTTAGCTGAATAAGGTCGTGCATCTGGGAGCGCGGAGGCTTCTCCATGGCGTACACCCAACGGTGCACCCGTTGTGCTCGTACTGACAGCGTGACTCCCAGGCGGGTCAGGATCTCCGTCTTTAGTTTATCATAGTCCCGAGCCTCAGCAGGGCTTAAATCAAAGTACGCTTTTTGGGGCTCACCTGACAAAAAAGGTGCCAGCAGACTGGCCCACTGCGCTTTCGGCCAGTTCTCACGCTCGGCAGTCCTTTCAAACGTGGTCAGGTAGGCCTCCACATCATCAGCCTCTGTCATTTTCTGCAGGAAGTGACTGGCCCGTATAGAACTAGAGCTGGTCGGAGCACTGACGGCCACATCTCTAATCCGGGCTGCAAGGATCTGCACTACTTCTGTTAAAGCCTCCCTGTCCTGACGCTGTTGCCTGTAAAGTTCGTCAATAGCCACCTGCTGTTGTCTCCTATTTTCCTCCATAGCCACCTGCTGCTGTCTGTTGGCCTCCTGCTGAGCCGCTGTAGCTTGCAGCAAGGCTTTAAGCAGATCCTCCATGTCGACAGATTTTTCAGGCGGCCTTGTAGCTGCTTTCACCCAGGACATATATCAAACCCTATGGGGTGAGTCTCAGTAACTTCACACTGGGCTGTATCTGCATAAACCACCGTTTTCTGCAGGCCTCACAAAGCTGCTGCTTTCACTTATGCGCAGAACGGCATGCTCGCATTCTCCACCAAGTTGTAACACTGTAGGGGTGCAAGGCGCCTCTTCCTGGGGAATATGGCAGCACGCAGCAGCCGAGGAACAACACAAGTCCAGTTTCTGGTACAACTGACCCCGGCCAGTTTTATTGAAACAGAAAAATAAAACAAAACACCAAAAGAAAATACCTTGCCTGTCCGGCACTAACTAAACACAAGATATTCCTAACTGTCACTAAACAAAAACAGAGTTCTCCCGTAAATACTGTATGGCTCACTTGTATCAGAAGCGTGTTTCTTCCACACAGATTCTGCAGCCTTCCCAGGCAGTCTGCCCATACTAATCAGGCTAGCAGCCCTATAACACTCTTACACAGCTGAAACCCTGATTAGCCCTCTGTGAGGCCAAAGACCCGAACTGGGCCCAATGTCTAGAACTCTCCTTATCTCTCTCTTAGAGCCTATACCCAGCTTTTACAGCAAACTGAAAAGGTTCTGACAAAACCAAAAGCATTTTTTCCTAGAAGTTAACACTTTGTAAAACATGTAAGACAAGAACCTGGGACAAACATACCTGCCCTCAAACACTATCCCAGTGTTCTTGTCACAGTACATATATATCAAACTATTGTTAGCTATAAGGATCTAAGTGATTGGTAATGTCTGACATTCACGTTTTTCCATAACTCACATTTTGCATTTTATTTTCTACTGTCCAGGTGGCCAAGAACAGGTAATTACCCTGAAAGACGGCCGGGCAAAGGTAACTGTTCTGAGAGGATGTCCTGGGACACCGGGAGCCCAAGGTGGTAAAGGACAACGTGGACCTCCAGGAGAGAGAGGTTGGTACTAGCGGTCAGTGCCATAACTAGACATTTTAGCGCTGTGTGCAAGAAACAACATCGGCGCCCCCCCATATACAAATAAGGAGGGCCAGTGCGCACCACAGGGGGCGTGGTTTCATGGGGAAGGGACGTGGGCACAGAGCTCTCTTTTATATATTATGGTAGGCAGAGCCCCCTTTTACACATTACGGTAGGCAGAGCTAACTTTTACGCATTAAGCAGGTAGCGTTCACTACTCATTACATCAGGCATAGCTCCATTTTACAATTACGGCAGGCAGAGTCGTTGTCCCCCATCCCCCTCCCCGTCCCCCCATCTTTTCTTTTTTTTTTTACACATTAAAAAGGCAGAATCCCCCTTTTTACACATTACGACAGGCAGTCCCCTTTAATAAAAATACAAAATTATGGTAGGCAGTCCCCCTATTTAAACATTATGGAAGGCAGTCCCCTTTAAAAATAAATAATAAAAACATTATGGCAGGCAGTCCACCTATTTACACATAATGGCAGTCCCCTTTTTTTTTATTATTACACATTATGGAAGGTAGTCCACTTTTTATGGGAAAGAGAGAGAGAGAGAGAGAGAGAGAGAGAGAGGGGGGGAGCGGGGGAGAGAAAGAGAGAGAGACATACTCACCAGTGACCTACGGTATCAAGGCAGGCTGCAGAGAGGCAGAGACCCGGGAGCTGGCTGCAGCGCTCCCACGTCCCCTGCAGAGGCGGTGGCGGGAGGCAGGCGCCAGCGGGACTTGGAGCCGGGCACTCAGCGAGACAGGCAGCGCTGCAGAAGTGCGGGGGGAAATACGTCTCTCAAAGTCCTACAGAGGCGGCGTCGCGGCGGTGGAAGACATGTGGCGGGAGGCAGGCACCAGCGAGACTCGGAGCCGGGCACTCTGCGAGACAGGCAGCGCTGCAGAAGTGCGGGGGAGAATACGGCGCTCAAAGTCCTACAGAGGCGGCGCCGCGGCAGTGGAAGACATGTGGCAGCGCTGGTCTAGCAGTGAGTACAGTGGCTGGGACCTTGCCGTGGGTGGGTGCTGCCGATGGTGCGCCTTCAGTGCATGTGCGCTGTGGGCAAGGCACCATCGGCACACACCTAGTTATGGCACCGCTAGCGGTTTCTGCTTCTACTATAGGGACCCATATTGCAATGAGACTGTTCTACTGAGGACAAAGAGAATGTGTATATAGTTATGCTGCAGATATATATATATATATATATATATATATATATATATATATATATATATATATATATATATATATATATATATATATATACTAGGTGCTTCATCGCGCCCTACGGGCGCTCTTCACACCGTTGGAAGGGGCTACGCCCCCTTAACCCCTGCACGCCTTCCTGGGGTTCAATATATGGAGTATTACCTGCATTCCTAGTTTTGTTAGTGTTTGAATATTGCACAATGATAGGGCGTCCGATGGTGAAGGGGGCGTAGTCCCTTGCAACAGGAAGGGGTTTGGGGAGTGGGGACCGCGGATGGGGGAGGGGGTATGAAGGCGCTGTGGGTGGGGTAGGAGCAGGGGTGTCGCAGGTGGGGGATGGCAGCTGCAGGGCTGTTGCGGATGGAGGAGGGGTTCCGAAGGCGCTGCAGATGGGGAAGGGGTGGGTGCGGGTGTGCAGTGGATGGGGGAGGTGTCCAGGGGGTGCGGTGGGTGGGGGAGGGGTGGATGCGGGGGTAACGTGGGTGGGGGAGTGGCGGGTGCGGTGCTGTTGCGAATGGTGTAGGCGATGCGGATTGGGAAGGGCCTGCTGCGTGGGTGGGGTAGGGGATCCAAAGGTGCAGCGGGCGGGGGAGAGCCAGATGCGGGGTGTGGCGGATGGGGGAGGGGGTCCGGAGGTGATGTAGGTGGTGGAGGGGCGGGTGGCATAGGGGGTCTGGAGGCGCCGCGGGTGGGTACCGGGGGAGGGGGCCGGGGGGGCGTTGTGTGTGGGGAAGGGGCAGATGCTGGGCTGGATGGGGGAGGAGTTCCAGAGGTACTGCGGGTGGGAAAGGGTGTGGCGGGTGGGTAGGAGGTGTGGAGGCGTTGCGGGTGGGAGAGGGGGGGTGCAGTGAATGGGGTTAGGGGTCCGGAGGAGGGAGGGTCCGTGTGTGTTGAGGTGTGGGGTCCATAGGCGCTGTGGGTGGGGGTGCCACGGGTGGTGGAGGGACAGGTGTGTGGATTTGCGGTGGATGGGGGAGGGGGTCTGGAGGTGCTGCAGGTGGTGGAGGGGTGTGTGCGCGGGTGGGATAGGGGGTGGGTGCAGGGGTGCAGCGGATGGTGGAGGTGGTCCGGGAGTGTGGGAGAGGTGAGGTGCTGTGGGTGGGGGAGAGGCGGGTGAGGGGCTGTTGCGGATGAGGGAGGGGTTCCAGAGGCGCTGCAGGGTGGAAGGGTGCAGGTGTTGCGGGTGAGGTATGGGGCCTGGAGGCGCTGCGGGTGGGGGTGCGGTGGATGGGGAGGGGCTGCAGGTGGTGGAGGAGCGGGTGGTGTAGGAGGTCCGGAGGTGCAGTGGGTGGTGGAGGGGTGGGTGCTGAGGGTGGGGTATTGGGTCTGAAGGTGTTGCGGTTGCTGGAGAGGTGGGGGTGTAGGGGATGGGTCAGTGGGTGCAGCGGGTGGGGGAGGGGTGAGTGCGGGGGTACAGCGGATGGGGAGGGGGTCAGTGGATGCAGGAGGGGTGGGGGTGCTGTGGGTGGGGGAGGCGGGTGAGGGGCTGTTGCGGATGGGGGAGGGGTTCCGGAGGCGCTGCTGGTGGAGAAGGGTGCAGGTGTTGCGGGTGAGGTAGGGGGCCTGGAGGGGCTGTAGGTGGTGGAGGAGCAGGTGGTGTAGGGGGTCCGCAGGTGGAGTGGTTGGTGGTGGGGTGAGTGCTGCGGGTGGGGTAGTGGGACCGAAAGTGTTGCGGTTGCTGGAGGGGTGGGGGTGCAGGAGATGGGTCCGGGGGTGCAGCGGATGGGGAAGGGGCTGCTGCAGATGGGGGAGGGGTTTGGAAGACACTGCGGGTGGGGTAGGGGGTCCGAAGGCGCAGTGGGTGGGGGTGCCACGGGAGGTGGAGGGGCAGGTGCGGGGGTTTGCGGGGGATGGGGAGGGGTCCATTGGCGCTGCAGGTGGTGGAGGGGCAGATATCAGTGCACATAGTCTCTGTGGTAGTTAGTGAGGGTTGGTGATGGTGTAAGAGGGGTGAAGGCCAGTACACAGACAGGCAGTTAGAGAGCAGGATGAGGGTGACAGGGCATAGTGACGGGGAGTACTTAGCAGATATAGGGGTGGGCTACAGGTGTGATGTCACAGTGTGTGTACCTTTGCTCTCATGTGTGCGGTATGTGAGGTATATGTGAGGTATATGTGAGGTATGTGTGAGGTAAGGATGTGCGGGTCGTGGTGGCCACTAACCTTCAGGCTGCTGCTGTGAGATAGTGATTGCAGAGGGAGGGAGCTCAGACCCAGCAGCAATGGGTCGTGGTCAGCATTCCTTCCTGGCCCCGTTCCGCCGCACACTGTCCGCCGCGTCTGACGGGCGTCATTCCTCCATCCTGCCTGGCAGCGTCAGCTGCTGTGATCGCGGAGTATAGGTAATCGTCCGGAGCCCTGTGGGCGGGCAGGCATGGTGTTTCCCTGGAGAGGTGCGGCGCGCGTCCTTAGGCTGCAGACGGAGGGAGCTCCGGCCCAACAGCAATGTTGATTAGTGCGGGTCCCGTCCTGGCGCTGTCCCGCTGCACATGCTCCGCACCGCTTGCCGCTGAGCATGGCAGCCCTTGTGTGTATGCTGCAGATGCAGATCTAGCGGTGCCTGATCTAGCGCCCTCTCCCTGGGGTGTGGGTGTCAGGCGGCAGGTATGGTGTGTAGGTGGGAGAGGAGCTGCGGGCGGCGACTCGCTGCCTGCAAGTACCCTCCATATCAGCGCTGTTCCCCTCCCTGCAGATAGTGTCAGTGGCCGTGGTGTACTTTTGCTACTGGTGGCCAGGGCCGGTGCTAGGGTGTTCGGCGCCCCCCTGCAAACTATGAATTTTTCGCCCTCCCATATTCCTTTGATGTGCATCGGGAAAAGTGGTGTGGTCTCACAACTAAGGGGCATGGCCACACAACAGTACCCCCATTTAAAATTACGCCACAATGTAGCACAATCTTATTCATCTTATACGTAATGCCCCACCCGTAGTAGTAGCGTCCTTATACGTAATGCCCCACCTGTAGTAGTAGCGTCCATATACGTAATGCCCCCCCAATAGTAGTAGTGTCCTTATACATAATGCCCCCCCAGTAGTAGTAGCAGTTATATGTAATGCTCCCCAACAGTAATAGTCGCGTCCTTATACATAATGCCCCCCCAGTAGTAGTAGCATCCTTATACATAATGCCCCCCCAGTAGTAGTAGCATCCTTATACATAATGCCCCCCCAGTAGTAGTAGCGTCCTAATACATAATGCCCCCCAAATAGTAGTAGTGTCCTTATACATAATGCCCCCCAGTAGTAGTAGCGTCCTTATACATAATGCCCCCCCAGTAGTAGTAGCGTCCTTATACATAATGCCCCCCCAATAGTAGTAGTGTCCTTATACATAATGCCCCCCCCAGTAGTAGTAGCAGTTATATGTAATGCCCCACAACAGTAATAGTAGCATCCTTATACGTAATGCCCCACCCGTAGTAGTAGCGTCCTTATACGTAATGCCCCCCAGCAGTAGTAGCAGTTATATGTAATGCCCCCCAACAGTAATACTAGCGTCCTTATACGTAATGTCACCCCTGTAGTAGTAGCATCCTTATACATAATGTGCCCCCAGTAGTAGTACCGTCCTTATACATAATGCCCCCCCAGTAGTAGTAGCATCCTTACATGTAATGCCCTCCCAGTAGTAGTAGCACCGTCCTTATACATAATGCCCCCCAGAAGTAATAGAGTCCTTATACATAATGCCCCCCCAGTAGTAGCGTCCTTATATGTAATGCCCCCCAGTATTAGTAGCCTCCTTATACGTAATGCCCCCCTATAGTAGTAGCGTCCTTATACGTAATGCCCCCCATAGTAGTAGCGTCCTTATACGTAATGCCCCCCCAAAGTAGTAGCGTCCTTATACGTAATGCCCCCCCTATAGTAGTAGCGTCCTTATAGGTAATGCCCCCCCTATAGTAGTAGCGTCCTTATACGTAATGCCCCCCCCTATATTAGTAGCGTCCTTATACGTAATGCCGCCCCCCCTATATTAGTAGAGTCCTTGCATGTAATGGCCCCCCCAACAGTGGCGTCCATAAAGTGCGCACACACAGACATACCTCACACACACACAGTTCACACATATATACAAACACACACACCCCACCATATACACACACACACACACACACACACACCCACTATATACACACACACGCACACACACACCCCCACTATATACACACACACACACACACCCCCACTATATACACACACACACACCCCCACTATATACACACACACGCACACACACCCCCCACTATATACACACACAAACACACACACCATACTTACCTACTTTCTGGCTGCTCTCTGCGGGAGAGAGCAGCCAGGTCGTCTCAGAGGGCGGGCAGGGGAGGCTGTGACATCATGGAGGGGGTGGGCCGGAGGCGGGATGGGGGCGGAGAAAGGGTGGAGCGGGGGCAGAGCTAGGGCGTGGTCATGACAAGGCCTCTTCTAAGCCACACCCCCGCTCTGTAATGCCGCGATCGCGGCATTACACTGCAGGGGGCGTGGCTATGATGACGCGATTCATCAAGAATCGCGTCATCAACTGCCCGGACCGCCCACTTTAAACACTAAGTGGGCGGACGGGCAGGAAGGGGGACCCCACGAATCGGGAGACTTGCCTGCTCTTCCGGGGGGCCGGGAGGGTCACCCGATTTTCGGGAGCCTCCCGGCCATTCCGGGAGAGTAGGCAAGTATGACACACACACACCCCACTATATACATACACACACACACACACACACACACACACACACACACACACACACACACACACACACACACACACACACACACCCACTATATACACACACACACACACACTATATACACACACACACGCACACACATTTCTCTCTCACCCTCCACTTACCAAGTCTGGCTGGCCGTCACTGCAATGCTGATTCCACCACTGTTCAGCTGTCTGGTCCCGTGTAGCTCCGCCCCTCTATTCCGTGTAGCTCCTCCCCTCGTGACGCCGTAGCTACTCCCCCTTTTCGGGACCCGCACTGCACAGCACACAGCCCGCTGTCACAGGTGATTGGGGGGGGACAGGCACAGCAGCCGGCAGCCTCACCTCCTATACTGTAAAGTAGGGTCTTGCACCTGACTGCTGCTGGCACTGGGTATGGGGTAGCTCCCTGCAGCAGATGCAGTTGACTCCGCCCAGCTCTGTGACTCCGCCCAGCGTTACAGGCACAGAGTCACAGACTAAGGCAAATATATAGGAGATTGGGGGCAGTAGTAGTCAGACACTGTATCAGATTGATAAAGACATCATGAGGGCAGTCATTTATCCAATCAGCATCTGCGTGATGACCCAACACAGTGCAGATTGCTGTATAATTCTCCAGGCTGTGAAACCTGGAGACGGAATGTTTGTGGGTGTCAGCATCTCCCAACCTATGGGATTTCTATAGGATACTGTTTGTGGGGACGGGATTAAGCATTAAACGATAGCTTGAGATTGGATTTTTTTTTTAAGATAACTTTTATATACAATTAACTAGAGATGAGCGGGTTCGGTTCCTCTGAATCCGAACCCGCCCGAACTTCATGTTTTTTTACACGGGTCCGAGCGACTCGGATCTTCCCGCCTTGCTTGGTTAACCCGAGCGCGCCCGAACGTCATCATCACGCTGTCGGATTCTCGCGAGGCTCGGATTCTATCGCGAGACTCGGATTCTATATAAGGAGCCGCGCGTCGCCGCCATTTTCACACGTGCATTGAGATTGATAGGGAGAGGACGTGGCTGGCGTCCTCTCCGTTTAGAAATAGATAGGAAAGTGAGAGTGAGACACTTCATTTACTTACTGGAGCTTAGGAGGAGTTATACTAGTGACTGATGACCAGTGACCTGACCACCAGTGCAGTTTTATAATTTATTATTATTTAATAATCCGTTCTGTTCTTGTTCTCTGCCTGAAAAAAACGATACACAGTGACTCAGTCACATACCATATCTGTGCTCAGCCCAGTGTGCTGCATCATCTATGTATAATATCTGACTGTGCTCACACAGCTTAATTGTGGGGGAGACTGGGGAGCAGTTATAGGTTATAGCAGGAGCCAGGAGTACATATTAAACAGTGCACACTTTTGCTGCCAGAGTGCCACTGCCAGTGTGACTGACCACTGACCAGTGACCTGACCACACTGACCACCAGTATAGTATATTGTGATTGTCTGCCTGAAAAAGTTAAACACTCGTCGTGTGACTTGTGTGGTGTTTTTTTATTCTATAAAAAACTCATTCTGCTGACAGACAGTGTCCAGCAGGTCCGTCATTATATAATATATACCTGTCCGGCTGCAGTAGTGATATATATATATTTTTTATATCATTATTTATCATCCAGTCTATACTAGCAGCAGACACAGTACGGTAGTTCACGGCTGTAGCTACCTCTGTGTCGGCACTCGGCAGTCCATCCATAATTGTATACCACCTACCCGTGGTTTTTTTTTTCTTTCTTCTTTATACATACTACATCTCATTATCATCCAGTCTATATTAGCAGCAGACACAGTACAGTACGGTAGTCCACGGCTGTAGCTACCTCTGTGTCGGCACTCGGCAGTCCATCCATAATTGTATACCACCACCTACCCGTGGTTTTTTTTTTTTTCTTCTTTATACATACTACATCTCATTATCAACCAGTCTATATTAGCAGCAGACACAGTACGGTAGTCCACGGCTGTAGCTACCTCTGTGTCGGCACTCGGCAGTCCATCCATAATTGTATACCACCTACCCGTGGTATTTTTTTTTCTTTCTTCTTTATACATACTACATCTCATTATCAACCAGTCTATATTAGCAGCAGACACAGTACGGTAGTCCACGGCTGTAGCTACCTCTGTGTCGGCACTCGGCAGTCCATCCATAATTGTATACCACCTACCCGTGTTTTTTTTTTTCTTTCTTCTTTATACATACTACATCTCATTATCATCCAGTCTATATTAGCAGCAGACACAGTACGGTAGTCCACGGCTGTAGCTACCTCTGTGTCGGCACTCGGCAGTCCATCCATAATTGTATACCACCTACCCGTGGGTTTTTTTTTCTTTCTTCTTTATACATACTACATCTCATTATCAACCAGTCTATATTAGCAGCAGACACAGTACGGTAGTCCACGGCTGTAGCTACCTCTGTGTCGGCACTCGGCAGTCCATCCATAATTGTATACCACCTACCCGTGTTTTTTTTTTCTTTCTTCTTTATACATACTACATCTCATTATCATCCAGTCTATATTAGCAGCAGACACAGTACAGTACGGTAGTCCACGGCTGTAGCTACCTCTGTGTCGGCACTCGGCAGTCCATCCATAATTGTATACCACCACCTACCCGTGGTTTTTTTTTTCTTTCTTCTTTATACATACTACATCTCATTATCAACCAGTCTATATTAGCAGCAGACACAGTACGGTAGTCCACGGCTGTAGCTACCTCTGTGTCGGCACTCGGCAGTCCATCCATAATTGTATACCACCTACCCGTGGTTTTTTTTTTCTTTCTTCTTTATACATACTAAATCTCATTATCAACCAGTCTATATTAGCAGCAGACACAGTACGGTAGTCCACGGCTGTAGCTACCTCTGTGTCGGCACTCGGCAGTCCATCCATAATTGTATACCACCTACCCGTGGTTTTTTTTTTTCTTTCTTCTTTATACATACTACATCTCATTATCATCCAGTCTATATTAGCAGCAGACACAGTACGGTAGTCCACGGCTGTAGCTACCTCTGTGTCGGCACTCGGCAGTCCATCCATAATTGTATACCACCTACCCGTGTGTTTTTTTTTCTTTCTTCTTTATACATACTACATCTCATTATCAACCAGTCTATATTAGCAGCAGACACAGTACGGTAGTCCACGGCTGTAGCTACCTCTGTGTCGGCACTCGGCAGTCCATCCATAATTGTATACCACCTACCCGTGGTTTTTTTTTCCTTTCTTCTTTATACATACTACATCTCATTATCATCCAGTCTATATTAGCAGCAGACACAGTACGGTAGTCCACGGCTGTAGCTACCTCTGTGTCGGCACTCGGCAGTCCATCCATAATTGTATACCACCTACCCGTGGTTTTTTTTTTTCTTTCTTCTTTATACATACTACATCTCATTATCAACCAGTCTATATTAGCAGCAGACACAGTACGGTAGTCCACGGCTGTAGCTACCTCTGTGTCGGCACTCGGCAGTCCGTCCATAATTGTATACCACCTACCCGTGTTTTTTTTTTTCTTTCTTCTTTATACATACTACCTCTCATTATCATCCAGTCTATATTAACAGCAGACACAGTACGGTAGTCCACGGCTGTAGCTACCTCTGTGTCGGCACTCGGCAGTCCATCCATAATATTATACTAGTATCCATCCATCTCCATTGTTTACCTGAGGTGCCTTTTAGTTGTGCCTATTAAAATATGGAGAACAAAAATGTTGAGGTTCCAAAATTAGGGAAAGATCAAGATCCACTTCCACCTCGTGCTGAAGCTGCTGCCACTAGTCATGGCCGAGACGATGAAATGCCAGCAACGTCGTCTGCCAAGGCCGATGCCCAATGGCATAGTACAGAGCATGTCAAATCCAAAACACCAAATATCAGTAAAAAAAGGACTCCAAAACCTAAAATAAAATTGTTGGAGGAGAAGCGTAAACTTGCCAATATGCCATTTACCACACGGAGTGGCAAGGAACGGCTGAGGCCCTGGCCTATGTTCATGGCTAGTGGTTCAGCTTCACATGAGGATGGAAGCACTCAGCCTCTCGCTAGAAAAATAAAAAGACTCAAGCTGGCAAAAGCAGTAGCACCGCAAAGAACTGTGCGTTCTTCGAAATCCCAAATCCACAAGGAGAGTCCAATTGTGTCGGTTGCGATGCCTGACCTTCCCAAAACTGTACGTGAAGAGCATGCGCCTTCCACCATTTGCACGCCCCCTGCAAGTGCTGGAAGTAGCACCCGCAGTCCAGTTCCTGATAGTCAGATTGAAGATGTCAGTGTTGAAGTACACCAGGATGAGGAGGATATGGGTGTTGCTGGCGCTGGGGAGGAAATTGACCAGGAGGATTCTGATGGTGAGGTGGTTTGTTTAAGTCAGGCACCCGGGAAGACACCTGTTGTCCGTGGGAGGAATATGGCCACTGACATGCCTGGTGAAAATACCAAAAAAATCAGCTCTTCGGTGTGGAACTATTTCAACAGAAATGCGGACAACAGGTGTCAAGCCGTGTGTTGCCTTTGTCAAGCTGTAATAAGTAGGGGTAAGGACGTTAACCACCTCGGAACATCCTCCCTTATACGTCACCTGCAGCGCATTCATAATAAGTCAGTGACAAGTTCAAAAACTTTGGGCGACAGCGGAAGCAGTCCACTGACCAGGAAATCCCTTCCTCTTGTAACCAAGCTCACGCAAACCACCCCACCAACTCCCTCAGTGTCAATTTCCTCCTTCCCCAGGAATGCCAATAGTCCTGCAGGCCATGTCACTGGCAATTCTGATGATTCCTCTCCTGCCTGGGATTCCTCCGATGCATCCTTGCGTGTAACGCCTACTGCTGCTGGCGCTGCTGTTGTTGCTGCTGGGAGTCGATGGTCATCCCAGAGGGGAAGTCGTAAGCCCACTTGTACTACTTCCAGTAAGCAATTGACTGTTCAACAGTCCTTTGCGAGGAAGATGAAATATCACAGCAGTCATCCTGCTGCAAAGCGGATAACTGAGGCCTTGACAACTATGTTGGTGTTAGACGTGCGTCCTGTATCCGCCGTTAGTTCACAGGGAACTAGACAATTTATTGAGGCAGTGTGCCCCCGTTACCAAATACCATCTAGGTTCCACTTCTCTAGGCAGGCGATACCGAGAATGTACACGGACGTCAGAAAAAGACTCACCAGTGTCCTAAAAAATGCAGTTGTACCCAATGTCCACTTAACCACGGACATGTGGACAAGTGGAGCAGGGCAGGGTCAGGACTATATGACTGTGACAGCCCACTGGGTAGATGTATGGACTCCCGCCGCAAGAACAGCAGCGGCGGCACCAGTAGCAGCATCTCGCAAACGCCAACTCTTTCCTAGGCAGGCTACGCTTTGTATCACCGGTTTCCAGAATACGCACACAGCTGAAAACCTCTTACGGCAACTAAGGAAGATCATCGCGGAATGGCTTACCCCAATTGGACTCTCCTGTGGATTTGTGGCATCGGACAACGCCAGCAATATTGTGTGTGCATTAAATATGGGCAAATTCCAGCACGTCCCATGTTTTGCACATACCTTGAACTTGGTGGTGCAGAATTTTTTTTAAAACGACAGGGGCGTGCAAGAGATGCTGTCGGTGGCCAGAAGAATTGCGGGACACTTTCGGCGTACAGGCACCACGTACAGAAGACTGGAGCACCACCAAAAACTACTGAACCTGCCCTGCCATCATCTGAAGCAAGAAGTGGTAACGAGGTGGAATTCAACCCTCTATATGCTTCAGAGGTTGGAGGAGCAGCAAAAGGCCATTCAAGCCTATACAATTGAGCACGATATAGGAGGTGGAATGCACCTGTCTCAAGCGCAGTGGAGAATGATTTCAACGTTGTGCAAGGTTCTGATGCCCTTTGAACTTGCCACACGTGAAGTCAGTTCAGACACTGCCAGCCTGAGTCAGGTCATTCCCCTCATCAGGCTTTTGCAGAAGAAGCTGGAGACATTGAAGGAGGAGCTAACACGGAGCGATTCCGCTAGGCATGTGGGACTTGTGGATGGAGCCCTTAATTCGCTTAACAAGGATTCACGGGTGGTCAATCTGTTGAAATCAGAGCACTACATTTTGGCCACCGTGCTCGATCCTAGATTTAAAGCCTACCTTGGATCTCTCTTTCCGGCAGACACAAGTCTGCTGGGGTTGAAAGACCTGCTGGTGAGAAAATTGTCAAGTCAAGCGGAACGCGACCTGTCAACATCTCCTCCTTCACATTCTCCCGCAACTGGGGGTGCGAGGAAAAGGCTCAGAATTCCGAGCCCACCCGCTGGCGGTGATGCAGGGCAGTCTGGAGCGACTGCTGATGCTGACATCTGGTCCGGACTGAAGGACCTGACAACGATTACGGACATGTCGTCTACTGTCACTGCATATGATTCTCTCAACATTGAAAGAATGGTGGAGGATTATATGAGTGACCGCATCCAAGTAGGCACGTCACACAGTCCGTATGGCAGGAAAAAGAGGCAATTTGGAGGCCCTTGCACAAACTGGCTTTATTCTACCTAAGTTGCCCTCCCACAAGTGTGTACTCCGAAAGAGTGTTTAGTGCCGCCGCTCACCTTGTCAGCAATCGGCGTACGAGGTTACATCCAGAAAATGTGGAGAAGATGATGTTCATTAAAATGAATTATAATCAATTCCTCCGCGGAGACATTGACCAGCAGCAATTGCCTCCACAAAGTACACAGGGAGCTGAGATGGTGGATTCCAGTGGGGACGAATTGATAATCTGTGAGGAGGGGGATGTACACGGTGATATATCGGAGGATGATGATGAGGTGGACATCTTGCCTCTGTAGAGCCAGTTTGTGCAAGGAGAGATTAATTGCTTCTTTTTTGGTGGGGGTCCAAACCAACCCGTCATATCAGTCACAGTCGTGTGGCAGACCCTGTCACTGAAATGATGGGTTGGTTAAAGTGTGCATGTCCTGTTTATACAACATAAGGGTGGGTGGGAGGGCCCAAGGACAATTCCATCTTGCACCTCTTTTTTCTTTAATTTTTCTTTGCGTCATGTGCTGTTTGGGGAGGGTTTTTTGGAAGGGCCATCCTGCGTGACACTGCAGTGCCACTCCTAGATGGGCCCGGTGTTTGTGTCGGCCACTAGGGTCGCTTATCTTACTCACACAGCTACCTCATTGCACCTCTTTTTTTCTTTGCGTCATGTGCTGTTTGGGGAGGGTTTTTTGGAAGGGACATCCTGCGTGACACTGCAGTGCCACTCCTAGATGGGCCCGGTGTTTGTGTCGGCCACTAGGGTCGCTTATCTTACTCACACAGCTACCTCATTGCGCCTCTTTTTTTCTTTGCGTCATGTGCTGTTTGGGGAGGGGTTTTTGGAAGGGACATCCTGCGTGACACTGCAGTGACACTCCTAGATGGGCCCGGTGTTTGTGTCGGCCACTAGGGTCGCTTATCTTACTCACACAGCTACCTCATTGCGCCTCTTTTTTTCTTTGCGTCATGTGCTGTTTGGGGAGGGTTTTTTGGAAGGGACATCCTGCGTGACACTGCAGTGCCACTCCTAGATGGGCCCGGTGTTTGTGTCGGCCACTAGGGTCGCTTATCTTACTCACACAGCTACCTCATTGCGCCTCTTTTTTTCTTTGCGTCATGTGCTGTTTGGGGAGGGTTTTTTGGAAGGGACATCCTGCGTGACACTGCAGTGCCACTCCTAGATGGGCCCGGTGTTTGTGTCGGCCACTAGGGTCGCTTATCTTACTCACACAGCTACCTCATTGCGCCTCTTTTTTTCTTTGCGTCATGTGCTGTTTGGTGGAGGTTTTTTTGGAAGGGACATCCTGCGTGACACTGCAGTGCCACTCCTAGATGGGCCCGGTGTTTGTGTCGGCCACTAGGGTCGCTTATCTTACTCACACAGCTACCTCATTGCGCCTCTTTTTTTCTTTGCGTCATGTGCTGTTTGGGGAGGGTTTTTTGGAAGGGACATCCTGCGTGACACTGCAGTGACACTCCTAGATGGGCCCGGTGTTTGTGTCGGCCACTAGGGTCGCTTATCTTACTCACACAGCTACCTCATTGCGCCTCTTTTTTTCTTTGCGTCATGTGCTGTTTGGGGAGGGTTTTTTGGAAGGGACATCCTGCGTGACACTGCAGTGCCACTCCTAGATGGGCCCGGTGTTTGTGTCGGCCACTAGGGTCGCTTATCTTACTCACACAGCTACCTCATTGCGCCTCTTTTTTTCTTTGCGTCATGTGCTGTTTGGGGAGGGTTTTTTGGAAGGGACATCCTGCGTGACACTGCAGTGACACTCCTAGATGGGCCCGGTGTTTGTGTCGGCCACTAGGGTCGCTTATCTTACTCACACAGCTACCTCATTGCGCCTCTTTTTTTCTTTGCGTCATGTGCTGTTTGGGGAGGGTTTTTTGGAAGGGACATCCTGCGTGACACTGCAGTGCCACTCCTAGATGGGCCCGGTGTTTGTGTCGGCCACTAGGGTCGCTTATCTTACTCACACAGCTACCTCATTGCGCCTCTTTTTTTCTTTGCATCATGTGCTGTTTGGGGAGGGTTTTTTGGAAGGGACATCCTGCGTGACACTGCAGTGACACTCCTAGATGGGCCCGGTGTTTGTGTCGGCCACTAGGGTCGCTTATCTTACTCACACAGCTACCTCATTGCGCCTCTTTTTTTCTTTGCGTCATGTGCTGTTTGGGGAGGGTTTTTTTGAAGGGACATCCTGCGTGACACTGCAGTGCCACTCCTAGATGGGCCCGGTGTTTGTGTCGGCCACTAGGGTCGCTTATCTTACTCACACAGCTACCTCATTGCGCCTCTTTTTTTCTTTGCGTCATGTGCTGTTTGGGGAAGGTTTTTTGGAAGGGACATCCTGCGTGACACTGCAGTGACACTCCTAGATGGGCCCGGTGTTTGTGTCGGCCACAAGGGTCGCTTATCTTACTCACACAGCTACCTCATTGCGCCTCTTTTTTTCTTTGCGTCATGTGCTGTTTGGGGAGGGTTTTTTGGAAGGGACATCCTGCGTGACACTGCAGTGCCACTCCTAGATGGGCCCGGTGTTTGTGTCGGCCACTAGGGTCGCTTATCTTACTCACACAGCTACCTCATTGCGCCTCTTTTTTTCTTTGCGTCATGTGCTGTTTGGGGAGGGTTTTTTGGAAGGGACATCCTGCGTGACACTGCAGTGACACTCCTAGATGGGCCCGGTGTTTGTGTCGGCCACTAGGGTCGCTTATCTTACTCACACAGCTACCTCATTGCGCCTCTTTTTTTCTTTGCGTCATGTGCTGTTTGGGGAGGGTTTTTTGGAAGGGACATCCTGCGTGACACTGCAGTGACACTCCTAGATGGGCCCGGTGTTTGTGTCGGCCACTAGGGTCGCTTATCTTACTCACACAGCTACCTCATTGCGCCTCTTTTTTTCTTTGCGTCATGTGCTGTTTGGGGAGGGTTTTTTGGAAGGGACATCCTGCGTGACACTGCAGTGACACTCCTAGATGGGCCCGGTGTTTGTGTCGGCCACTAGGGTCGCTTATCTTACTCACACAGCTACCTCATTGCGCCTCTTTTTTTCTTTGCGTCATGTGCTGTTTGGGGAGGGTTTTTTGGAAGGGACATCCTGCGTGACACTGCAGTGACACTCCTAGATGGGCCCGGTGTTTGTGTCGGCCACTAGGGTCGCTTATCTTACTCACACAGCTACCTCATTGCGCCTCTTTTTTTCTTTGCGTCATGTGCTGTTTGGGGAGGGTTTTTTGGAAGGGACATCCTGCGTGACACTGCAGTGCCACTCCTAGATGGGCCCGGTGTTTGTGTCGGCCACTAGGGTCGCTTATCTTACTCACACAGCTACCTCATTGCGCCTCTTTTTTTCTTTGCGTCATGTGCTGTTTGGGGAGGGTTTTTTGGAAGGGACATCCTGCGTGACACTGCAGTGACACTCCTAGATGGGCCCGGTGTTTGTGTCGGCCACTAGGGTCGCTTATCTTACTCACACAGCTACCTCATTGCGCCCCTTTTTTTCTTTGCGTCATGTGCTGTTTGGGGAGGGCTTTTTGGAAGGGACATCCTGCGTGACACTGCAGTGACACTCCTAGATGGGCCCGGTGTTTGTGTCGGCCACTAGGGTCGCTTATCTTACTCACACAGCTACCTCATTGCGCCTCTTTTTTTCTTTGCGTCATGTGCTGTTTGGGGAGGGTTTTTTGGAAGGGACATCCTGCGTGACACTGCAGTGACACTCCTAGATGGGCCCGGTGTTTGTGTCGGCCACTAGGGTCGCTTATCTTACTCACACAGCTACCTCATTGCGCCTCTTTTTTTCTTTGCGTCATGTGCTGTTTGGGGAGGGTTTTTTGGAAGGGACATCCTGCGTGACACTGCAGTGACACTCCTAGATGGGCCCGGTGTTTGTGTCGGCCACTAGGGTCGCTTATCTTACTCACACAGCTACCTCATTGCGCCTCTTTTTTTCTTTGCGTCATGTGCTGTTTGGGGAGGGTTTTTTGGAAGGGACATCCTGCGTGACACTGCAGTGACACTCCTAGATGGGCCCGGTGTTTGTGTCGGCCACTAGGGTCGCTTATCTTACTCACACAGCTACCTCATTGCGCCTCTTTTTTTCTTTGCGTCATGTGCTGTTTGGGGAGGGTTTTTTGGAAGGGACATCCTGCGTGACACTGCAGTGACACTCCTAGATGGGCCCGGTGTTTGTGTCGGCCACTAGGGTCGCTTATCTTACTCACACAGCTACCTCATTGCGCCTCTTTTTTTCTTTGCGTCATGTGCTGTTTGGGGAGGGTTTTTTGGAAGGGACATCCTGCGTGACACTGCAGTGACACTCCTAGATGGGCCCGGTGTTTGTGTCGGCCACTAGGGTCGCTTATCTTACTCACACAGCTACCTCATTGCGCCTCTTTTTTTCTTTGCGTCATGTGCTGTTTGGGGAGGGTTTTTTGGAAGGGACATCCTGCGTGACACTGCAGTGACACTCCTAGATGGGCCCGGTGTTTGTGTCGGCCACTAGGGTCGCTTATCTTACTCACACAGCTACCTCATTGCGCCTCTTTTTTCTTTGCGTCATGTGCTGTTTGGGGAGGGTTTTTTGGAAGGGACATCCTGCGTGACACTGCAGTGACACTCCTAGATGGGCCCGGTGTTTGTGTCGGCCACTAGGGTCGCTTATCTTACTCACACAGCTACCTCATTGCGCCTCTTTTTTTCTTTGCGTCATGTGCTGTTTGGGGAGGGTTTTTTGGAAGGGACATCCTGCGTGACACTGCAGTGACACTCCTAGATGGGCCAGGTGTTTGTGTCGGCCACTAGGGTCGCTTAGCTTAGTCATCCAGCGACCTCGGTGCAAATTTTAGGACTAAAAATAATATTGTGAGGTGTGAGGTATTCAGAATAGAAAATGAGTGGAAATGATGGTTTTTGAGGTTAATAATACTTTGGGATCAAAATGACCCCCAAATTCTATGATTTAAGCTGTTTTTTAGGTTTTTTGGAAAAAAACACCCGAATCCAAAACACACCTGAATCCGACAAAAAAAATTCGGTTAGGTTTTGCCAAAACGCGGTCGAACCCAAAACACGGCCGCGGAACCGAACCCAAAACCAAAACACAAAACCCGAAAAATTTCCGGCGCTCATCGATTAACAGTGAACAATCTCTCCCACTCATATCTATATTACTATTTATCCAGCTTACCTATAATATGTCAATAAATGTTTCATTTATAGGATTCTAAGAAACATAACTCTTATCCATTGGTGTGATATGACTTGCTAATGGTCGGATACAGGCGGTCACATGACCTAACAAGGCATTGGTAGGTCATGTGCGCCCAGGGCCGGCAACAGAAATCTTGGGGCCCGGTACACGGCTATCTCTGGGCCCCCCATACCCCATATATGGCCATTATGTAATACATAGGATACAGTATAATACTGTATATGCTTCTGACAGCTATGTGACTTATGCTATAAACATCACCACTACATCAGGGTCGAAACTAGTGTTTTTGTTATCTTGACATGCCCCCCCCCCCATATAAAATGACTACACACATTATTACACCGCACAGTAGTACCTCTTATTAACATTACCACACACAGTAGTGTCCGTTATTCACGCTACACCACACAATTCTACCCCTTATACACGTTATGCCACAGTAGGTGTATTACTGACTCCAAGTATATGGGAGGAGGAGGCGGAGTGCAAAGGTAACAGCATCACACGCACACACTACCGTAAACACAGTGTACCGGCTGCATACACTCCTCTTGTCAAACAATATAAACTAGCGCTCTCCCTAGAATATGAAGCAGTTTTAATATCAATATGAAGTGGTGCTAAAATAAGGTATATCTAAACAGCAGCATGAAACAGACATATAAAATATCATAAATCCCACACTCACACACACACACACACACACACACAATATGTATAGGTACTTTAGGAAGAGTTGGCAGGTGCTTCACTGTCAATATGCGGGGAAAATACCATGTGCTGCACTGCAGGCAGCTTTCCCTACCTTTCCCTACTAGCAGTGCCCGGATCCAGAGTCGGCCATAGGCATAGGCAAACTAGGCAATTGCCTAGGGCATTTGATATGCCTAGGGGCATCAGCAGATTCTGCTAATTAAAATGATATGCGGCATGCCTATATTCTGTGTGTAGCATTTCATATGCAGATACAGCCACAGTCTCACACAGTATATAGGCATGCAGCATATCATTGTAATCAGCAGGAGCTGCTTGTGCATCCTAGCCACATACCAATGCAAATAAGATGCATTTTCATAAAAAAGGTGCCCAACGTTAGCATTGAGGCAAGATTTATGAGGACACATCTGTATCCAAGCAGAGGCAGAGGTCACAGTGTTAGTGGCAGTGTGATTGCTGTGTGCATGTGAGTTGGTTGGTTGTGCAGTAGTGTTCAGAATATGTGTAAGAAGCATTATGTGTGTCATGTAAAAATGATTTAATAATATGCAACATATGTCTAAAGGGCCACAATGTGTATCATTATGTGTATAAGGGCATTAATAATGTGCGGCATATGTGTAACAGGGTACTACTGTATGTGTGTCATTATGTGTAAAGGGGCATTAATAATTTGCAGAAAATGTGTAGGGGGCACTATGTGTGTCTGTGTATAAGGGCATTAATAATGTGCGGCATATGTGTAAGGGACACTGTGTGTGTCATTATGTGTATAAGGGCATTAATAATGTTAATACTACTGTGGGATGTAATATGAATTATGGACACTATCGCATGATCAAATGTGAATAAAGTTGCAGTACTGTGTGGCGTAATTTGAATTGGGGTTACTATTGTGTGGCCATGCCCCTTGCCAGCAAAAACACACCCCTGTTTGGGCTGTGTGCCAAATAAGCGAACTATAATATTTAAAATATAGGGGGTACAAACACCAAAATAAGGACTTATGGGTGAGGGGTGATGGTGCTGGGAAAGAGGTGCAAGGTCAGAGGTGGAACTAGCGGCGGTGCTAGGGGGCACCAGCCAAAATCTTGCCTAGGGCATCATATTGGTTATGGCCGGCTCTGCCCGGATCCATAGAGCACAGGGCAGCGCTCACAGAGATCTAAAGCTGCTGATTGCAGAGTGTGGAGAGCCCCAAATGCACAGCGCTGGTCTGCTGTGTGGAACCGCGGATCTCCTATAGAGCTTTTCCCCCCCTGGTGTCCTTCCGTGACAGGTGCTGGGAGCCCGCACTACAGCACTGGCTTGCTCAGTCAGCGTGCCGCTCAGGTTCCTCCTGTCTTCCTTCCTCCCGGATATGGCGGACACAATGCAGTCAGTGAAAGCGGCTGCGCCAGATTCTTGGGGCCCCTCTTAACCTTGGGGCCCGATACGGGAGTCCCCTTTGACCCCCCCTGTCGCCGGGCCTGTGTGCGCCCTCAGTGCACCTGCGCTGTGTGTGAAGCACCGCCGGCACACACCTAGTTACGGCATTGCCTAACCCTAACTGCAACGCCCACCCCCCTGCCAAGCCCTAACCCTCACCCCAATACTTACCATTGGGATGCTGTCGGTTGGGGATCCATCTTCAGGATTCCACGAGGTGTTGGGATTACGGGTGGTTGGTCACCTGACCGCTGGCATCCAGTGGGTTAGGATGCTGACTGCATCCCATATCTATAGCTCACGATATAATATAGCCACATACACGGTCGCTCATATTGTGAGTCAGTGTCTATATCATATACTATATATGCAGTGCTCATTATTATCACATACTGTACATGTGTTATGTATTATATATTATTTGCAGGACACCCGGGTATCCCAGGACCAGCTGGGCCACTCGGAAAAAAAGGTTGGTGACAATTTGTAATCACCTGTAAAATATTAAGCAAGTTCCTGTCGTGATCACCATATTTACATATTTTTAGGTATGATTGCAGGATATCTGCTGTGGCATGTCTGAGTAGTATCATACTTACCGACTTTTTGGCTGCTCTCTCCGGGAGAGAGCAGCCAGGTCGGTGCGGCAGGGGTCCGGCGGCGCAGTAAGTGCAGAGGGGGGCGGGCCGGTGGCGTGGCGTATGCGGGCCGGGGGCGTGTCAAAGGTGGCCGGGGGCGTGACTACGGGATCGTCCCGTGTAAGCCCCGCCCCCCGCTGTGTAATGCCGCTATTGCAGGCATTATATAACAGGGGGCGTGGCTATGATGACGCGATTCAACAAGAATCGCGTCATGGCCTGCCCGGACCGCCCACTTTACTCGCTAAGTGGGCGGCCGGGCAGAGGGGGACCCCTGTGACCGGGAGACTTGCCTGCTCTTCCGGGGGGCCGGGAGGGTCACCCGATTTTCGGGAGCCTCCCGGCCATTTCGGGAGAGTAGGCAAGTCTGAGTAGTATATATATATATTTATATATATATATAGGTGCATACACATGTAACTGACAGTGAATAGAGAACAGAAACATGATTTGTCTATCTTTATTAACCTGGAAACTACCTGTGTGAGAGGATAATTAATAAGATTAGTAATAAATCTCCTATATATTTGCCTTAGTCTGTGACTCTGTGCCCATAACGCTGGGCGGAGTCACAGAGCTGGGCGGAGTC